>NC_084636.1:36717271-36799771 GCF_033978795.1 Nerophis ophidion | reverse complement strand
CCAGCAGTGAGAGGTCACGGGCTGGGGTAGAAATTCTTGTTGCCCCCCCGCCTCAAAGCCTGCACGTTGGAGTTCAACCCAGTGGACGAGAGGGTAGCTCCCCTCTGCCTTCGGGTTGGGGGACGGGTCCTGACTGTTGTTTGTGCTTACGCACCAAATAGCAGTCCAGAGTGCCCACCCTTTTTGGATACACTCAAGGGAGAACTGGAGAGTGCTCCCCCGGGTGATTTCCTTGGGACTTCAACGCTCATGTTGGCAACGACAGTGAAACCTGGAGAGGCGCTATTGGGAAGAATGGCCGCCCGGATCTGAACCCGAGTGGTGTTTTGTTATTGGACTTTTGTGCTGGTCACAGATTGTCCATAACAAACACCATGTTCAAACATAAGGGTGTCCATTTGTGCACTTGGCACCAGGACACCCTAATCCGCAGTTCCATGATCGACTTTGTAGTTGTGTCATCGGATTTGCGTCTCATGTGTTGGACACTCGGGTGAAGAGAGGGGCGGAGCTTTCTTCCAATCACCACCTGGTGGAGAGTTTGCTGCGATGGTGGGGGAGGATGCTGGACAGACCTGGCAGGCCCAAACGCATTGTGAGGGTCTGCTGGGAATGCCTAGCAGAGTCTCCTGTCAGAGAGAGTTTCAATTCCCGCCTCCGGAAAAACTTTGAAAATGTCACGAAGGAGGCGCTGGACATTGAGTCCGACTGGATGATGTTCTGCACCTTTATTGTCGAGCCGGCCGAATGGAGCTGTGGCTGCAAGATGGTTGGTGCCTGTCGTGGCGGTAATCCTAAAACCCACCAGCGGTGAGGGATGCCATTAAGCTGAACTAAGAGCTTTATTGGGATCTTTTGGCTCATAGGACTCCGGAGGCAGCAGACAGGTACTGACAGGTCAAGCGGTGTGTGGCTTCAGCGGTCGCGGAGGCAAAAACTCGGACATGGGAAGAGTTCGGGGAAGCCATGGAAAACGACTTCCGGACGGCTTCGAAGCGATTCTGGACCACCATCCGCCGCCTCAGGAAGGGGAGCCAGTGCACTGTCAACACAGTGTATGGTGGGGAAGGTGTTTTGCTGACCTCGACTGTGGATGTTATGGATTGGAGGAGGGAATACTTCAAAGACCTCCTCAATCCTACCAACATGTCTTCTTATGAAATCTGTGTGGGTTCTCCTATTTCTGGGCATGAGTTTGCCGAGGTAGTTAAAAAGCTCCTTGGTGGAAAGGCCCCGGGGATGGATGAGATACGCCCGGAATTCCTTAAGGCTCTGGATGCTGTAGGACTGTCTTGGTTGACAAGACTCTGCAACATCGCGTGTACATCGGGGGTAGTACTTCTGGATTGGCAGACTGGGGTGGTGGTTCCTCTCTCTAAGAAGAGGAACCGGAGGATGTGTTCCAACTATCGTGGGATCACACTCCTCAGCCTTCCCGGTAAGGTTTATTCAGGTGTACTGGAGAGGAGGCTACGCCGGATAGTTGAACCTCGGATTCAGGAGGAATTGTGTGGTTTTCGTCCTGGTCGTGGAACTGTGGACCAGCTCTATACTCTCGGCAGGGTCCTTTAGGGTGCATGGGAGTTTGCCCAACCAGTCTACATGTGCTTTGTGGACTTGGAGAAGGCATTCGACCATGGGGAGTCCTGTGGGGAGTGCTCAGAGAGTATGGGGTATCGCACTGTCTGATGGTGGCGGTTCGCTCCCTGTATGATCAGTGCCAGAGCTTGGTCCACATTGCCGGCAGTAAGTCGGACATGTTTCCAGTGAGCGTTGGACTCCGCCGAGGCTGTCCTTTGTCACCCATTCTGTTCATAACTTTTATGGACAAAGTTTCTAGGCGCAGTCAAGGCGTTGAGGGGATCCGGTTTGGTGGCCACGGGATTAGGTCTCTGCTTTTTGCAGATGATGTGGTCCTGATGGCTTCATCTGGCCAGGATCTTCAGCTCTCACTGGATCGGTTCGCAGCCGAGTGTGAAGCGACCGGAATGAGAATCAGCACCTCCAAGTCTGAGTCCATGGTTCTCGCCCGGAAAAAGGTGGAGTGCCATCTCCGGGTTGGGGAGGAGACCCTGCCCCAAGTGGAGGAGTTCAAGTACCTAGGAGTTTTGTTCACGAGTGAGGGAAGAGTGGATCGTGGGATCGACAGGCGGATCGGTGCGGCGTCTTCAGTAATGCGGACGTTGTACCGATCCGTTGTGGTGAAGAAGGAGCTGAGCCGGAAGGCAAAGCTCTCAATTTACCAGTCGATCTACGTTCCCATCCTCACCTATGGTCATGAGCTTTGGGTCATGACCGAAAGGACAAGATCACGGGTACAAGCGGCCCAAATGAGTTTCCTCCGCTGTGTGGCGGGTCTCTCCCTTAGAGATAGGGTGAGAAGCTCTGCCATCCGGGAGGAACTCAAAGTAAAGCCGCTGCTCCTCCACATGGAGAGGAGCCAGATGAGGTGGTTCAGGCATCTGGTCAGGATGCCACCCGAGCGCCTCCCTAGGGAGGTGTTTAGGGCATGTCCAGCTGGTTGGAGGCCACGGGGAAGACCCAGGACACGTTGGGAAGACTATGTCTCCCGGCTGGCCTGGGAACGCCTCGGGATCCCCCGGGAAGAGCTAGACGAAGTGGCTGGGGAGAGGGAAGTCTGGGCTTCTCTGCTTAGGCTGCTGCCCCCGTGGCCCGACCTCGGATAAGTGGAAGATGATGGATGGATGGATGGATGGAAAATTGAACTTATTTTGAACATTTTTATGACAGAGACCCTTGAGGGTCCGCGGAACAAAACTTGAGGTGAGCATGAAAGGTAAAAAAAGAAATAAAAAAAGGTAAACCACGCATTAGCTTTGAAAATGATGAAAATGGCCGCCTGCTTTGATTTGCCAGTGTGGAAAAAGTTAGGACGCCCGCGGTGCAGCGCAGCGAGGCATGAGGAAGTTAGGTGTGGGTACAGGTAGTCAGGTAGTCTTCACGCTCGGCCGGGTGCTGCTGGTCCAGACAGGAGAGATGACCACAATGTTTACTGGCAGATGTGCTCCTTCTCTGCTCATCGCGGCGGAAAATACCCTGCTGTTCACTTCCTGTCAAGCACATCTTGACCTTTTCAAGACATGACGGATGAGCTGCTTTCTTCTTCTTCTTCTCCTCCTACTCCTCCTCCTCCTCCTCCCTCTTTTTCTTCTTCTTCTTCTTCTCCTCCTACTCCTCCTCCTCCTCCCTCTTTTTCTTCTTCTTCTTCTTCTCCTCCTACTCCTCCTCCTCCTCCTCCTTCTTCTTCTTGTTCTCCTCCTCCCTCTTCTTCTTCTTCTTCTCCTTCTTCTTCTTTTTCATTCTTCTCTACCTTCTCCTTCTTTCTCTTTTTGTGCTTTTCCCTTTCCTTCTCCTTCTACTGTTTAATCGTCTCCTTCTCATTCTCCTTCTTCTTTCTTCTTCTTTGCCTTGTCTTTCTTCTTGTTATTCTTATTTTTCTCCAACCTTTCCTCCTCCTCCTCCTTCTTCTTCTTTTCCTCCTCTTGTTCTTCTTCTCCACTCTTTCCTTCTTTTTTTTCTTCTTCTCCTCCTCCTCCTCCTCCTCCTTCTCCTTGTTCTTCTTCTTCTCCTCCTACTCCTCCTCCTCCTTCTCCTCCTCCTCCTTCTTCTTCCTGTTCTCCTCCTCCTCCCTCTTCTTCTTCTTCTTCTTATTTTTCTCCTTCTTCTTCTTCTTCTTTTTCATTCTTCTCTACCTTCTCCTTCTTTCTCTTTTTGTGCTTTTCCCTTTCCTTCTCCTTCTACTGTTTAATCGTCTCCTTCTCATTCTCCTTCTTCTTTCTTCTTCTTCGCCTTGTCTTTCTTCTTGTTATTCTTATTTTTCTCCAACCTTTCCTCCTCCTCCTCCTTCTTCTTCTTTTCCTCCTCTTGTTCTTCTTCTCCACTCTTTCCTTTTTTTTCTTCTTCTCCTCCTCCTCCTCCTCCTCCTCCTTGTTCTTCTTCTTCTTCTCCTCCTACTCCTCCTCCTCCTTGTTCTTCTTCTTCTTCTTCTCCTCCTACTCCTCCTCCTCCTTCTCCTCCTCCTCCTTCTTCTTCCTGTTCTCCTCCTCCTCCCTCTTCTTCTTCTTCTTCTTATTTTTCTCCTTCTTCTTCTTCTTCTTTTTCATTCTTCTCTACCTTCTCCTTCTTTCTCTTTGTGCTTTTCCCTTTCCTTCTCCTTCTACTGTTTAATCGTCTCCTTCTCATTCTCCTTCTTCTTTCTTCTTCTTCGCCTTGTCTTTCTTCTTGTTATTCTTATTTTTCTCCAACCTTTCCTCCTCCTCCTTCTATTTCTTTTCCTCCTTCATCCTCATCTTCTTCTTCTCCACTCTTTCCTTCTTCTTTTTCTTCTTCTTCTTCTTGTTCTCCTCCCTCCTCCTCTTTCTTTTTCTCTTTCTCCACCCGTTCCTTCTTCTCCTTCTTCTTCTTCTCCTACTTCTTCTTTTCCTTCTTCATCTCCTTCTCCTTCCTTATTGTTCGTCTACAACCTTTCCTTCTTCTCCTTCTCTTTATTTTTCTTTTCTTATTCTTTTCCTTAACCTTTTTCTTCTTCTTCTATTTTCCCCCTTCTCATTTTTTTCTTTTTGTGCTTTTTCCTTTCCTTCTCTTTCTCCTTCTTCTTTTTATTCTTTTTCTCCTTGTCTTTCTTCTTCTTCTTATTCTTTTTTCTCTTTTCTTCTTCTCCTCCTCCTTCCACTCCATCTTCTTCTTCTTCTTCTCCTTCATTTTTCTCCTATTCCTTCTTCTTCTCTACCCTCTCCTTCTTTCTAATTTTCTTCTTTTCCTTTTCCTTTTCTCTCTGTTTGTTCTTCTTTTTCTCCGTCTTCTTTTTTTTCTTATTTTCCTCTTTATTTTTCTTCCTCTTCTTCTCCTCCTCTTTCTCCTTCGCCATCACCTCCCCTCCACAGAAGATGGACACATGGTAGGCGCTGCGAGGCAAACAGAGCCCCCCCCCCCTTCTCCGGCTGATTGGCGTCACTTAGGAGACTGTCTCCATCCCTGCTGGTGTGGCCCCGGGTCCTTGGCTCATGTGCAGCACTTGGTGTCAGCAGTCAGACTTGGTCCAGTACAGTCTGGCTGATGGTCTCCTCTCTGGGAGACATCACTCACTCTTTGCTGCTCTCAGCTTAGTCCTCACTCTCCATCTTTCTTAGTCCTCACTCTCCATCTCTATTTCTTTCTTAGTCCTCACTCTCCATCTTTCTTAGTCCTCACTCTCCATCTCTATTTCTTTCTTAGTCCTCACTCTCCATCTTTCTTTCTTAGTCCTCACTTTCCATCTTTCTTTCTTAGTTCTCACTCTCCATCTTTCTTAGTCCTCACTCTCCATCTTTCTTTCTTTCTTTCTTAGTCCTCACTCTCCATCTTTCTTTCTTTCTTAGTCCTCACTCTCCATCTTTCTTTCTTAGTCCTCACTTTCCATCTTTCTTTCTTAGTTCTCACTCTCCATCTTTCTTAGTCCTCACTCTCCATCTTTCTTTCTTAGTCCTCACTTTCCATCTTTCTTTCTTAGTCCTCACTCTCCATCTTTCTTTCTTAGTCCTCACTCTCCATCTTTCTTAGTCCTCACTCTCCATTTTTCTTTCTTTCTTTCTTAGTCCTCACTCTCCATTTTTCTTTCTTTCTTTCTTCGTTCTCACTCTCCATCTTTCTTAGTCCTCACTCTCCATCTTTCTTTCTTTCTTAGTCCTCACTCTCCATCCTTCTTTCTTAGTCCTCACTCTCCATCTTTCTTTCTTTCTTAGAAAGAAAGATGGAGAGTGAGGACTAAGAAAGAAAGAAAGATGGAGAGTGAGGACTAAGAAAGGAAGATGGAGAGTGAGGACTAAGAAAGAGAAAGATGGAGAGTGAGGACTAAGAAAGAAAGATGGAGAGTGAAGTCTAAGAAAGAAAGAAAGATGGACAGTGAGGACTAAGAAAGAAAGATGGAGAGTGAGGACTAAGAAAGAAAGATGGAGAGTGAGGACTAAGGAAGAAAGAAAGACGGAGAGTGAGGACTAAGAAAGATGGAGAGTGAGAACGAAGAAAGAAAGAAAGAAAGATGGAGAGTGAGGACTAAGAAAGAAAGAAAGATGGAGAGTGAGAACGAAGAAAGAAAGAAAGAAAGATGGAGAGTGAGGACTAGCAAAGAAAGAAAGATGGAGAGTGAGGACTAAGAAAGAAGGATGGAGAGTGAGGACTAAGAAAGAAAGAAAGATGGAGAGTGAGGACTAAGAAAGATGGAGAGTGAGAACGAAGAAAGAAAGAAAGAAAGATGGAGAGTGAGGACTAAGAAAGAAAGAAAGATGGAGAGTGAGGACTAAGAAAGAAAGAAAGAAAGATGGAGAGTGAGGACTAACAAAGAAAGAAAGATGGAGAGTGAGGACTTAGTCCTCACTCTCCATCTTTCTTTCTTTCTTTCTTAGTCTTCACACTCCATCTTTCTTTCTTAGTCCTCACTCTCCATCTTTCTTTCCTAAACCTCACTCTCCATCTTTCTTTCTTTCTTAGTCTTCACACTCCATCTTTCTTTCTTAGTCCTCACTCTCCATCTTTCTTTCCTAAACCTCACTCTCCATCTTTCTTTCTTTCTTAGTCTTCACACTCCATCTTTCTTTCTTTGTCCTCACTCTCCATCTTTCTTTCCTAAACCTCACTCTCCATCTTTCTTTGTCCTCACTTTCCATCTTTCTTTCTTTCTTAGTCCTCACTTTCCATCTTTCCTTCTTGTTTAGTCTTCACACTCCATCTTTCTCTCTTAGTCCTCACTCTCCATCTTTCTTTCTTTCTTAGTCCCCACTCTCCATCTTTTTTTCTTTCTTTCTTAGTCCTCACACTCCATTTTTTTTCTTAGTCCTCACTTTCCATCTTTCTTTCTTAGTCCTCAGTCTCCATCTTTCTTTCTTTCTTTCTTAGTCCTCACTCTCCATTTTTGCCAAGTGATTTATAATGGACTGCCACATAATTTTATTGTATCGGCCACTTTGTTTATTGTCACCCGTCAAACCATTTTATTTGGTATCCCACATCAATTCAAACGGTCCGCCACATCATTTATGTGGTCTGCTACCTCAATTAATGTGGCTTGCCAGGTCGTTTTATTGCATCGGCCACTTTGTTTATTATTGCCCACCGCGACATTTTGCCTGTCACAAAATGTTCTTTTATTCTAAATGAACTGCCACAACATTTTTTATGGTCCGCCATGTAATTTATTGTGGTCTGCAAAGTAATTCATCAAAACCGCCCACATAATTCGTTTATATTGGCCTGCCACAAAGTTTTATTCCATTGGCCAATTTGTTTATTGTCGCCCACTAAATAATTTAATTTGGTTTGCCACTTAATTAATCCTGGCCTGCCGAGTAATTAATTGTGGCCTGCCAGATAATTTAACGTGATGTACTACATCATTTAAATGGCCCGCCACATCATTTATGTGTTCCGCTACCTCATCATTTTATTCCATTGGCCACATTGTTTATTGTCGCCCATCACAAAATTGTATTTTTTCTAAATGAACCGCCACAAAAAATGTTGATGGTCCGCCACATAATTTATTGTGGTCTGCCAAGTAATTAATGGTAGTATCCCACATCATTGTATGTGGTCCACTAACTCATTTAATTGGGTCGGTCACATCATTTAAAATGGCCTGTTACTACATTTTATTTTGTCGGTCACATCCTTTTTTGTGGCCTGCCACATCATTTTATTCCATCAACCACTTTGTTCATTATCGGCCGCCACAAAATGTCATTGACTTGGCCCGCCCACTTCATTTATCCAGGCTTGTCACATCATTTTGTTGTCCACCCAATCAATTATGTAGTCTGCCACTTTATTCAAAAGACCCACCACAACATTTTTTATTGGTCCGCCATATTATTTATTTTGGCCTGTCAAGTATTTTATGGTGGCCTCCGACATCATTTTATTCCATCAGTCACTTTGTTTATCATCCCCCGGCAAATCATTTCATTTGGTTTGCCACATTATTTATTGTAGCCTGCCGAGTAATTTATTGTGGCCCGCCACATCATTTAATGTGATATCCCACATGATTTAAATGGCCCGCCACATCATTTAGGTGGTCCGCTACCTCATTTGTATTGGGATGCCCTGTCATTTCATTTGGTCGGTCACATTATTTATAGTGACCTGCCATTTATTCCTTCGGCTACTTTGTTTATTATCGCCTGCCACAAAATGTTATTTAATTCTAAATTAACTGCCCCAACATTTTTTATGGTCCGCCACATCATTTATTGTGGTCTGCCAAGTAATTTATAATAGTATCCCACATCATTTTATGTGGTCCGCTAACTAATTTTATTTGGACAGTCAGATCATTATTGTGGCCTGCCACATCATTTTATTTGGTCTGTCACATCATTTATTGTGGCCTTCCACAACATTTTATTCCCTCGGCCACGTCCTTCATTATCGGCAACCACGTAATTTAATTAAAATGGCCCGCCCACTTCATTTATCCAGGCTCGACACATTATTTTGTTGTCTGCCCAATTATTTTATGTTTTTCTTGGCCTGCCACACCATTTATATTGGTCTGCCATCATTTGAAAGGCCTGCCACATCATTTACGCTGTCTGCTACCTCATTTATATTGGCCTGTCACTTGATTCTATTTGGTCGGTCGCATCATTTATTCTGGCCTGCCACATCATTTTATTCCATCCACCACTTTGTTTATTATCGCCCACCGCACCGTTTTTTGTTGGTCCGCCACATCATTTATTATGGCCTGCCAAGTCATTTATTGTGGACTCCAACATTATTTTATTCCATCGGGCACTTTGTTTACTATTCCCCTCCAAATAATTTTATTTGGTTTACCAGGTCACTTAGTTTATTATCGCCCACTGTAACATTTTTTATTGGTCTGCCACTTCATTTATCATGGCCTGCCAAGTCATTTGTATTTGCCTCCTACATCATTTTAGTTCATCAGCCAATTTGTTTATTATCGGCCGCCAAATCATTTTATTTGGTTTACCACCTCATTTATAGTGGCCTGCCGAGTAAATTATTGTTGCTCGCCACATAATTTAACGTGATTTTCCACATTTTTTGAACAGCCCATCATGTCATTTACGTGGTCTGCTACCTCATTAATTGTGGCCTGCCATATCATTTACTTGGTCGGTCACATTATTTATTGTGGCTTGCCACATCATTTTATTCCATCGGCCACTTTGTTTATTATTGCCCATCGCGACATTTTTTTATTGGTCCGCCACATCATTTATCTTGGCCTGCCAGGTAATTTATTGTGGACTTTGACATCATTTAAGTTCATCAGCCACTTTGTTTAATATTGCCCGCCAAATCGTTTTATTTGGTTTACCACCTCATTTATTGTGCCCTGCCAAGTATTTTATTGTTGCTTTCCACATAATTTAACATGATTTTCCCCCATCATTTGAAAGGCCCGCCACATCATTTACCTGGTCCGCTACCTCATTTATAGTGGCCTGACACTTCATTTTATTTGGTTGATCACATAATTTATAGTGGACTGCCACCTAATTTTATTCCAACGGTCACTTAGTTTATTATCGCCCACCGTAACATTTTTTATTGGTCTGCCACATCATTTATCATGGCCTGCCAGGTAATTTGTTGTGGCTTTTGACATAATTTTAGTCGATCAGCCACCTTGCTCATTATCGCCCGCCAAATCCTTTCTTTTTGGTTGGCCACCTTATTTACAGTGGGCTGCCGAGTAATTAATTGTGGCCCGCCACATAATTTAGCATGATATTCCACATCATTTAAAAAGGCCCGCCAACCATTTATGTGGCCCGCTATTTTATTTATAGTAGCCTGCCATTTCATTTTATGTGGTCGGTCACATCATTTACTTTGGCCTGCCACATCGTTTTATTCCATTGGCCACATTGTTTATTATCGCCCATGGCACCATTTTTTGTTGGTCCGCCACATCATTTAAATTTGCCTGCCAGGTAATTTAAGTGGCCTTTGACATCATTTTAGTCCATCAGCCACATTTTTTATTATCACCCGCCAAATCATTTTATTTGGTTTGTCACCTCATGTATCAAGGCCTGCCGTGTAATTTAATGTTGCCCACCACATAATTTAACGTGATTTTCCACATCATTTGAACGGCCCGCCACTTCATTTACGTTGTCCGCTACCTCATTTATTTTGGCCTGTCAATTTATTTTATTTGGTCGGTCACATCATTTACTAGTGACCTGCCAACTCATTTTATTCCATCGACCACTTTGTTTATTATCCCCCTCCAAATCATTTTATTTGGTTTGCCACCTCATTATGGTGGCCTGCCGAGTAATTTAATGTTGCCCGCCACATAATTTAATATGATTTTCCACGTCATTTGAACGCCCCGCCACATCATTCATGTGTTCCGCTACCTCATTTATTGTGACCTGTCACTTCATTTTATTTGGTCAATCACATAATTCATAGTGGACTGCCACATTATTTTATTCCATCGGCCACTTAGTTTATTATTGCCCACCGCGACATTTTTTTCTTGGTCCACCACATCATTTATCTTGGCCTGCCAAGTAATTTATATTGGCCTCCGACATCATGTTATTCCATCAGCCACTTTGTTTATTATCGCCCGCCAAATCATTTTACTTGGTTTACCACATCATTTATTGTGGCCTGCCGAGTAATTTATTGTTGCCCGCCACATAATTTAACATGATTTTCCACATCATTTGAACGGCCCGCCACTTCATTTACGTTGTCCGCTACCTCGTTTATTTTGGCCTGTCACTTTATTTTATTTGGTCGGTCACATCATTTACTAGTGACCTGCCAACTAATTTTATTCCATTGACCACTTTGTTTATTATCCCCCTCCAAATCATTTTATTTGGTTTGCCACCTCATTATGGTGGCCTGCCGAGTAATTTAATGTTGCCCGCCACATAATTTAATATGATTTTCCACGTCATTTGAACGCCCCGCCACATCATTCATGTGGTCCGCTACCTCATTTATAGTGACCTGTCACTTCATTTTATTTGGTTAATCACATAATTCATAGTGGACTGCCACATTATTTTATTCCATCGGCCACTTTGTTTATTATTGCCGACCGCGACATTTTTTTCTTGGTCCACCACATCATTTATCTTGGCCTGCCAAGTAATTTATATTGGCCTCCGACATCATGTTATTCCATCAGCCACTTTGTTTATTATCGCCCGCCAAATCATTTTACATGGTTTACCACCTCATTTATTGTGGCCTGCCGAGTAATTTATTGTTGGCCGCCACATAATTTAACGTGATTTTCCACATCATTTGAACGGCCCGCCACTTCATTTACGTTGTCCGCTACCTCATTTATTTTGGCCTGTCAATTTATTTTATTTGGTCGGTCACATCATTTACTAGTGACCTGCCAACTCATTTTATTCCATCGACCACTTTGTTTATTATCCCCCTCCAAATCATTTTATTTGGTTTGCCACCTCATTATGGTGGCCTGCCGAGTAATTTAAAGTTGCCCGCCACATAATTTAATATGATTTTCCACGTCATTTGAACGCCCCGCCACATCATTCATGTGTTCCGCTACCTCATTTATTGTGACCTGTCACTTCATTTTATTTGGTCAATCACATAATTCATAGTGGACTGCCACATTATTTTATTCCATCGGCCACTTAGTTTATTATTGCCCACCGCGACATTTTTTTCTTGGTCCACCACATCATTTATCTTGGCCTGCCAAGTAATTTATATTGGCCTCCGACATCATGTTATTCCATCAGCCACTTTGTTTATTATCGCCCGCCAAATCATTTTACTTGGTTTACCACCTCATTTATTGTGGCCTGCCGAGTAATTTATTGTTGCCCGCCACATAATTTAACATGATTTTCCACATCATTTGAACGGCCCGCCACTTCATTTACGTTGTCCGCTACCTCGTTTATTTTGGCCTGTCACTTTATTTTATTTGGTCGGTCACATCATTTACTAGTGACCTGCCAACTAATTTTATTCCATTGACCACTTTGTTTATTATCCCCCTCCAAATCATTTTATTTGGTTTGCCACCTCATTATGGTGGCCTGCCGAGTAATTTAATGTTGCCCGCCACATAATTTAATATGATTTTCCACGTCATTTGAACGCCCCGCCACATCATTCATGTGGTCCGCTACCTCATTTATAGTGACCTGTCACTTCATTTTATTTGGTTAATCACATAATTCATAGTGGACTGCCACGTTATTTTATTCCATCGGCCACTTTGTTTATTATTGCCGACCGCGACATTTTTTTCTTGGTCCACCACATCATTTATCTTGGCCTGCCAAGTAATTTATATTGGCCTCCGACATCATGTTATTCCATCAGCCACTTTGTTTATTATCGCCCGCCAAATCATTTTACTTGGTTTACCACCTCATTTATTGTGGCCTGCCGAGTAATTTATTGTTGGCCGCCACATAATTTAACATGATTTTCCACAAAATTTGAATGGCCCGCCACTTCATTTACATGGTCCGCTACCTCATTTATTTTGGCCTGCCAACTCATTTTATTCCATCGACTACTTTGTTTATTATCCCCCTCCAAATCATTTTATTTGGTTTGCCACCTCATTATTGTGGCCTGCTGAGTAATTTAATGTTGCCCGCCACATAATTTAACATGATTTTCCACGTCATTTGAACGCCCCGTCACATTATATATGTGGTCCGCTACCTCATTTATGGTGGCCTGCCACGTAATTTATCATGGCCTCCTACAACGTTTTAATCCATCCGCCACTTTGTTTATTATCACCCGCCAAATCATTTTATTGGGTTTGTCACATCATTTATTTTGGCCTGCCAAGTAATTTATATTGGCCTCCGACATCATGTTATTCCATCAGCCACTTTGTTTATTATCACCCGCCAAATCATTTTATTGGGTTTGTCACATCATTTATTTTGGCCTGCCAAGTAATTTATCTTGGCCTCCGACATCATGTTATTCCATCAGCCACTTTGTTTATTATCGCCTGCCAAATCATTTTACTTGGTTTACCACATCATTTACTGTGGCCTGCCGAGTAATTCATTGTTGCCCGCCACATAATTTAACATGATTTTCCACATCATTTGAACGGCCCGCCACGTCATTTACATGGTCCGCTACCTCATTTATGGTGGCCTGCCAGGTAATTTATTATGGCCTCCTACAACGTTTTAATCCATCCGCCACTTTGTTTATTATCACCCGCCAAATAATTTTATTGGGTTTGTCACATCATTTATTTTGGCCTGCCAAGTAATTTATATTGGCCTCCGACATCAAGTTATTCCATCAGCCACTTTGTTTATTATCGCCCGCCAAATCATTTTACTTGGTTTACCACCTCATTTACTGTGGCCTGCCGAGTAATTTAATGTTGCCCGCCACATAATTTAACATGATTTTCCACGTCATTTGAACGCCCCGCCACATTATATATGTGGTCCGCTACCTCATTTATGGTGGCCTGCCAGGTAATTTATCATAGCCTCCTACAGCGTTTTAATCCATCCGCCAATTTGTTTATTATCACCCGCCAAATCATTTTATTGGGTTTGTCACATCATTTATTTTGGCCTGCCGAGTAATTTATCTTGGCCTCCGACATCATGTTATTCCATCAGCCACTTTGTTTATTATCGCCTGCCAAATCATTTTACTTGGTTTACCACATCATTTACTGTGGCCTGCCGAGTAATTCATTGTTGCCCGCCACATAATTTAACATGATTTTCCACATCATTTGAACGGCCCGCCACATCATTTACATGGTCTGCTACCTCATTTATTGTGGCCTGCCAGGTAATTTATCATAGCCTCCTACAACGTTTTAATCCATCCGCCAATTTGTTTATTATCACCCGCCAAATAATTTTATTGGGTTTGTCACATCATTTATTTTGACCTGCCAAGTAATTTATATTGGCCTCCGACATCAAGTTATTCCATCAGCCACTTTGTTTATTATCGCCCGCCAAATCATTTTACATGGTTTACCACCTCATTTATTGTGGCCTGCCGAGTAATTTATTGTTGCCCGCCACATAATTTAACATGATTTTCCACATCATTTGAACGGCCCGCCACTTCATTTACATGGTCCACTACCTCGTTTATTTTGGCCTGTCACTTTATTTTATTTGGTCGGTCACATCATTTACTAGTGACCTGCCAACTCATTTTATTCCATCGACCACTTTGTTTATTATCCCCCTCCAAATCATTTTATTTGGTTTGCCACCTCATTATTGTGGCCTGCCGAGTAATTTAATGTTGCCCGCCACATAATTTAATATGATTTTCCACGTCATTTGAACGCCCCGCCACATCATTCATGTGGTCCGCTACCTCATTTATAGTGACCTGTCACTTCATTTTATTTGGTCAATCACATAATTCATAGTGGACTGCCACATTATTTTATTCCATCGGCCACTTTGTTTATTATTGCCCACAGCGACATTTTTTTCTTGGTCCGCCACGTCATTTATCTTGGCCTGCCAAGTAATTTATATTGGCCTCCGAGATCATGTTATTCCATCAGCCACTTTGTTTATTATCGCCCGCCAAATCATTTTACATGGTTTAACACCTCATTTATTGTGGCCTGCCGAGTAATTCATTGTTGCCCGCCACATAATTTAACATGATTTTCCACAAAATTATGAATGGCCCGCCACTTCATTTACATGGTCCGCTACCTCATTTATTTTGGCCTGCCAACTCATTTTATTCTATTGACTACTTTGTTTATTATCCCCCTCCAAATCATTTTATTTGGTTTGCCACCTCATTATTGTGGCCTGCTGAGTAATTTAATGTTGCCCGCCACATAATTTAACATGATTTTCCACGTCTTTTGAACGCCCCGCCACATTATTTATGTGGTCCGCTACCTCATTTATGGTGGCCTGCCAGGTAATTTATCATGGCCTCCTACAACGTTTTAATCCATCCGCCACTTTGTTTATTATCACCCGCCAAATCATTTTATTGGGTTTGTCACATCATTATTGTGGCCTGCCGAGTAATTTAATGTTGCCCGCTACATAATTTAACATGATTTTCCACGTCATTTGAACGGCCCGCCACATCATTTACATGGTCCGCTACCTCATTTATGGTGGCCTGCCAGGTAATTTATCATGGCCTCCTACAACGTTTTAATCCATCCGCCACTTTGTTTATTATCACCCGCCAAATCATTTTATTGGGTTTGTCACATCATTATTGTGGCCTGCCGAGTAATTTAATGTTGCCCGCTACATAATTTAACATGATTTTCCACGTCATTTGAACGGCCCGCCACATCATTTACATGGTCCGCTACCTCATTTATGGTGGCCTGCCAGGTAATTTATCATGGCCTCCTACAACGTTTTAATCCATCCGCCACTTTGTTTATTATCACCCGCCAAATCATTTTATTTGGTTTGTCACATCATTTATTTTGGCCTGCCGAGTAATTTATGTTGGCCTGCCACATCATTTAACGTCATATCACGTCACAATTCGGAACATTCTGCAAGCTAGTGAGGGACTACACAGTGCCGTTTTCGGCACACTTCAATCAATAGAATCTGCGTTCTGGTCCGCCCCGGCGTGGATGCTAACTCCGCTGAGCGGCGTGTTGCTAATCGCCGGCGTCTCCCGAGGATACAAAGTGCCCAGGGCGATGTTGGCTTGGGGAAAACCCTCCGCCGGGCCGTGTACGCTGGATGTGACAACAGTGTACGCTGGATGTGACAACAGTGCGCGGGATAAAGCAAACATTGCTGACAATTGACTTTTCGGGAGGAGATGTGTTTAGCACGGCTTACATTTGACGTGCTAAAATATTGATGGAGGACATTTTAGCAGGAGGGGGAGAGGAGGCACTTATTGACTTCTGTATGTTAGTACACCACTGCTGCTGGAGCATGGTTAGCACTAACAGTGCTAACCACTACAGAGTTGAGTTAGCACCTTATCAATGTTAGCATGTTGTTGACGATGACATGCTAGGGCTGTTTGTAACCACTCCCCCTTCTCCCCCCGATTGGGAGCTTTCAGTTTAAAAACGTTGTTAGCACATGGTCACGGTTAGCAGACTGAGAGGATGCTAACTAACACTGTGTGACCTTCGAAAATGATAGTTGCCGAAACAATCTCGATGGTAGCATTAAAGTCCTACTGAAAGCCACTACTAGCGACCACGCAGTCTGATAGTTTATATATCAATGATGAAATATTAACATTGCAACACATGCCAATACGCCCGCTTTAGTTTACTAAATTGCGATTTTAAATTTCCCGCGGAGTTTCTTGTTGAAAACATCGCGGAATGATGACGTGTGTTTGTGACGTTATTGGTTGGAGGGGACATATTAGCCCAGCACCACACACGGCTAAAAGTCGTCTCTTTTCATTGCATAATTACACAGTCATTTGGACATCTGTGTTGCTGAATCTTTTGCAATTTCTTCAAGTAATAATGGAGACGTCAAAGAAGAAAGATGTAGCTGGGAAGCGGTGGATTGCAGCTGCCTTTAGCACCAGGACACAGCCGGTGTTTCTTTGTTTGTTGTGAAGCTTTAACACAGAGCGAACATGTTTCTCTACATCAACCAGCAAGTTTTTGGATGGGAAAATTGTGATATTACGTCGGCTCTTACCGGGGACTTCAGTGGATTATGGGACCTCCTCCTGTAGCTGTCAAAAAGGCAGCTGTGATTCTGGCTCCTCGGCTTCTCTCAGAGACACTGGTGTTCACCGCGGCCATCCGACTTTCAGGTATGACTTTACTTATCTAATCTCACTAAAATACTATTAACACAATAAGCAGATAAGGGATTTTCCAGAATTATCCGAGTTAATGTGTGTAATTACATCCGAAACACACCCACTGCCGCAGCCATTGCTTTTTTATTGCTCACTCTAACTTTCCTCATCCACAAATCTTTCATTCTCACTCAAATTAATGTGGAAATTGTCGCGTTCTCGGTCCGAATAGCTCTTGCTGCTGAAGGCTATGATTATAAACAAAGTTCAGATGTGAGGAGCCCTACAACCCGTGACATCACACGCACATCGTCTGCTACTTCCGGTACAGGCAAGGCTTTTTTATTAGCGACCAAAAGTTGCGAACTTTATCGTGGATGTTCTCTACTAAATCCTCTCAGCAAAAATATGGCAATATCACAAAATACATGATATCAGTGTTAGGACACGGCTAATACTAGTACATAGTTAGGCTAGCATTTTCTCAATGCTGAGACACTACTGATGCAACATCACGTTCCATCACACCACTGAAGCTATGTTATTAGAGACTCTAGCACGTGTTAGCACATTATCCATGTTAGCATGTTGCTGACGATGACATGCTAGGGCTGTTTGTAACCACTCCCCGTTCTCCCCCCGATTGGGAGCTTTCGGTCTAAAAACGTTGTTAGCTCATGGTCACGGTTAGCAGACTGAGAGGATGCTAACTAACACTGTGTGACCTTCGAAAATGATAGTTGCCGAAACAATCTCGATGGTAGCATTGTTCGTGCATCGCTAATGCTAACATGTTATCAGTGCTAGCACACGACTGATACTGTAGTTGAGCTAACATGTTGTCCATGCTAAGAGATTACTGATGCAACATAGACTTTCAATCACGCTACTGAAGCTATCTTATTATAGATGCTAGCACATGCTAGCACATTATCACACAGTGGACATGAGCACTTGGTTGATGTTTCAGTGTTGTCACTGTTAGCAGACTGATGCTAACAGTTTGTTAGTGTTGCCAAAACATTCTCGTGGTTGGCAAACTGTTCATGCTATCACACTGATGCTAGCACTGCTGTAACTTGACGACGCTAACACAATGTTGACGATAAAACAATGTTGACGCTAACACAATGTTGACGCTAACACAATGTTGACGCTAACACAATGTTGACGATAACACAATGTTGACGATAACACAATGTTGACGCTAACACAATGTTGACGCTAACACAATGTTGACGCTAACACAATGTTGATAACACAATGTTGACGCTAACACAATGTTGACGCTAACACAATGTTGACGATAACACAATGTTGACGATAAAACAATGTTGACGCTAACACAATGTTGACGCTAACACAATGTTGACGCTAACACAATGTTGACGATAACACAATGTTGACGATAACACAATGTTGACGCTAACACAATGTTGACGCTAACACAATGTTGACGCTAACACAATGTTGATAACACAATGTTGACGCTAACACAATGTTGACGATAACACAATGTTGACGATAACACAATGTTGACGATAACACAATGTCGACGTGAGCACTTGGCTGATGTTTCAGTACTGTCACTGTTAGCATACAGATGCAGTTTGTTAGTGTTGCCACAACATTCTCAATGGTAGCAAATTGTTGATGCTATCACACTGATGCTAACACTGCTATAACTTGACGACGCTAAAACAATGGTGACGCTAACACAATGTTGATGCTAACACACAGTGGCTAATGTTTCAGTGTTGTCACTGTTAGCAGACTGATGCTAACAATTTGTTAGTGTTGCCACAACATTCTCATGGGTAGCAAACTGTTCATGCTATCACACTGATGCTAGCACTGCTATAACTTGACGACACTAACATAATGTTGATGCTAACTCACAGTGGCTAATGTTTCAGTATTGTCACTGTTAGCAGACTGATGCTAACAGTTTGTTAGTGTTGCCACAACATTCTCATGAGTAGCAAACTGTTCATGCTATCACCCTGATGCTAGCACTGCTATAACTTGACGACACTAACACAATGTTGATGCTAACACACAGTGGCTAATGTTTCAGTGTTGTTTCTGTTATTAAACTGATGCTAACAGTTTGTTAGTGTTGCCACAACATTCTCATGGGTATCAAACTGTTCATGCTATCACACTGATGCTAGCACTGCTATAATTTGATGACGCTAACATAATGTTGACACTAACACAATGTTGACACTAACACACAGTGGCTAATGTTTCAGTATTGTCAGTGTTAGCAGACTGATGCTAACAGTTTGTTAGTGTTGCCACAATATTCTCATAGGTAGCAAACTCTTCATGCTATCACACTGATGCTAGCACTGCTATAACTTGACAACACTAACACAATGTTGACGCTAACTCACAGTGGCTAATGTTTCAGTATTGTCACTGTATCAGACTGATGCTAACAGTTTGTTAGTGTTGCCTTAAACATTCTCATGGGTAGCAAACCGTTAATGCTATCACACTGATGCTAGCACTGCTATAACTTGACGACACTATCACAATATTGACGCTAACTCACAGTGGTTAATGTTTCAGTGTTGTAACTGTTAGCAGACTGATGCTAACAGTTTGTTAGTGTTGCCACAACATTCTCATGGGTAGTAAACTGTTCATGCTATCACACTGATGCTAGCACTGCTATAACTTGACGACACTAACACAATGTTGACGCTAACTCACAGTGGCTAATGTTGCAGTATTGTCACTGTTAGCAGACTGATGCTAAAAGTTTGTTAGTGTTGCCACAACATTCTCATGGGTATCAAACTGTTCATGCTATCACACTGATGCTAGCACTGCTATAACTTGACAACACTAACACAATGTTGACGCTAACTCACAGTGGCAAATGTTTCAGTATTGTCACTGTTAGCAGACTGATGCTAACAGTTTGTTAGTGTTGCCACAATATTCTCATGGGTAGCAAACCGTTCATGCTATCACACTGATGCTAGCACTGCTGTAAATTGACGACACTAACACAATGATGACGCTAACTCACAGTGGCTAATGTTGCAGTATTTTCACTGTTAGCAGACTGATGCTAACAGTTTGTTAGTGTTGCCACAACATTCTCATGGGTATCAAACCGTTCATGCTATCACACTGATGCTAGCACTGCTGTAAGTTGACGACACTAACACAATGATGACGCTAACTCACAGTGGCTAATGTTGCAGTATTGTCACTGTTAGCAGACTGATGCTAACAGTTTGTTAGTGTTGCCTTAAACATTCTCATGGGTAGCAAACTGTTCATGCTATCACACTGATGCTAGCACTGCTATAACTTGACGATGCTAACACAATGATGACGCTAACTCACAGTGGCTAATGTTGCAGTATTGTCACTGTTAGCAGACTGATGCTAACAGTTTGTTAGTGTTGCCTTAAACATTCTCATGGGTAGCAAACTGTTCATGCTATCACACTGATGCTAGCACTGCTATAACTTGACGATGCTAACACAATGATGACGCTAACTCACAGTGGCTAATGTTGCAGTATTGTCACTGTTAGCAGACTGATGCTAACAGTTTGTTAGTGTTGCCACAATATTCTCATGGGTATCAAACCGTTCATGCTATCACACTGATGCTAGCACTGCTATAACTTGACGATGCTAACACAATGATGACGCTAACTCACAGTGGCTAATGTTGCAGTATTGTCACTGTTAGCAGACTGATGCTAACAGTTTGTTAGTGTTGCCACAATATTCTCATGGGTAGCAAACCGTTCATGCTATCACACTGATGCTAGCACTGCTATAACTTGACGACACTAACACAATGATGACGCTAACTCACAGTGGCTAATGTTGCAGTATTGTCACTGTTAGCAGACTGATGCTAACAGTTTGTTAGTGTTGCCACAATATTCTCATGGGTAGCAAACCGTTCATGCTATCACACTGATGCTAGCACTGCTGTAAATTGACGACACTAACACAATGATGACGCTAACTCACAGTGGCTAATGTTGCAGTATTGTCACTGTTAGCAGACTGATGCTAACAGTTTGTTAGTGTTGCCTTAAACATTCTCATGGGTAGCAAACTGTTCATGCTATCACACTGATGCTAGCACTGCTATAACTTGACGATGCTAACATAATGTTGACGCTAACACACAGTGGCTAATGTTTCAGTGTTGTTACTGTTAGCAGACTGATGCTAAAAGTTTGTTAGTGTTGCCACAACATTCTCATGGGTATCAAACTGTTCATGCTATCACACTGATGCTAGCACTGCTATAACTTGACAACACTAACACAATGTTGACGCTAACTCACAGTGGCTAATGTTTCAGTATTGTCACTGTTAGCAGACTGATGCTAACAGTTTGTTAGTGTTGCCACAATATTCTCATGGGTAGCAAACCGTTCATGCTATCACACTGATGCTAGCACTGCTGTAAATTGACGACACTAACACAATGATGACGCTAACTCACAGTGGCTAATGTTGCAGTATTGTCACTGTTAGCAGACTGATGCTAAAAGTTTGTTAGTGTTGCCACAACATTCTCATGGGTATCAAACTGTTCATGCTATCACACTGATGCTAGCACTGCTATAACTTGACAACACTAACACAATGTTGACGCTAACTCACAGTGGCTAATGTTTCAGTATTGTCACTGTTAGCAGACTGATGCTAACAGTTTGTTAGTGTTGCCACAATATTCTCATGGGTAGCAAACCGTTCATGCTATCACACTGATGCTAGCACTGCTGTAAATTGACGACACTAACACAATGATGACGCTAACTCACAGTGGCTAATGTTGCAGTATTGTCACTGTTAGCAGACTGATGCTAACAGTTTGTTAGTGTTGCCACAACATTCTCATGGGTATCAAACCGTTCATGCTATCACACTGATGCTAGCACTGCTGTAAGTTGACGACACTAACACAATGATGACGCTAACTCACAGTGGCTAATGTTGCAGTATTGTCACTGTTAGCAGACTGATGCTAACAGTTTGTTAGTGTTGCCTTAAACATTCTCATGGGTAGCAAACTGTTCATGCTATCACACTGATGCTAGCACTGCTATAACTTGACGATGCTAACACAATGATGACGCTAACTCACAGTGGCTAATGTTGCAGTATTGTCACTGTTAGCAGACTGATGCTAACAGTTTGTTAGTGTTGCCTTAAACATTCTCATGGGTAGCAAACTGTTCATGCTATCACACTGATGCTAGCACTGCTATAACTTGACGATGCTAACACAATGATGACGCTAACTCACAGTGGCTAATGTTGCAGTATTGTCACTGTTAGCAGACTGATGCTAACAGTTTGTTAGTGTTGCCACAATATTCTCATGGGTATCAAACCGTTCATGCTATCACACTGATGCTAGCACTGCTATAACTTGACGATGCTAACACAATGGTGACGCTAACTCACAGTGGCTAATGTTGCAGTATTGTCACTGTTAGCAGACTGATGCTAACAGTTTGTTAGTGTTGCCACAATATTCTCATGGGTATCAAACCGTTCATGCTATCACACTGATGCTAGCACTGCTGTAAGTTGACGACACTAACACAATGATGACGCTAACTCACAGTGGCTAATGTTGCAGTATTGTCACTGTTAGCAGACTGATGCTAACAGTTTGTTAGTGTTGCCTTAAACATTCTCATGGGTAGCAAACTGTTCATGCTATCACACTGATGCTAGCACTGCTATAACTTGACAATGCTAACATAATGTTGACGCTAACACACAGTGGCTAATGTTTCAGTGTTGTTACTGTTATCAGACTGATGCTAAAAGTTTGTTAGTGTTGCCACAACATTCTCATGGGTATCAAACTGTTCATGCTATCACACTGATGCTAGCACTGCTATAACTTGACGACACTAACACAATGATGACGCTAACTCACAGTGGCTAATGTTGCAGTATTGTCACTGTTAGCAGACTGATGCTAACAGTTTGTTAATGTTGCCTTAAACATTCTCATGGGTAGCAAACTGTTCATGCTATCATACTGATGCTAGCACTGCTATAACTTGACGATGCTAATGCAATGTTGACGCTAACACACAGTGGCTAATGTTTCAGTATTGTCACTGTTAGCAGACTGATGCTAACAGTTTGTTAGTGTTGCCACAATATTCTCATAGGTAGCAAACTCTTCATGCTATCACACTGATGCTAGCACTGCTATAACTTGACGACACTAACACAATGATGACGCTAACTCACAGTGGCTAATGTTGCAGTATTGTCACTGTTAGCAGACTGATGCTAACAGTTTGTTAGTGTTGCTTTAAACATTCTCATGGGTAGCAAACTGTTCATGCTATCACACTGATGCTAGCACTGCTATAACTTGACGATGCTAACACAATGTTGACGCTAACACACAGTGGCTAATGTTTCAGTGTTGTTACTGTTATTAGACTGATGCTAACAGTTTGTTAGTGTTGCCACAACATTCCTATGGGTAGCAAACTGTTCATGCTATCACACTGATGCTAGCACTGCTATAACTTGACGACGCTAACACAATGTTGACGCTAACACACAGTGGCTAATGTTTCAGTATTGTCACTGTTAGCAGACTGATGCTAAAAGTTTGTTAGTGTTGCCACAACATTCTCATGGGTAGCAAACTGTTCATGCTATCACACTGATGCTATCACACTGATGCTATCACTGCTATAACTTGACGACACTATCACAATATTGACGCTAACTCACAGTGGCTAATGTTGCAGTATTGTCACTGTTAGCAGACTGATGCCAAAGTTTGTTAGTGTTGCCACAATATTCTCATGGGTAGCAAACCGTTCATGCTATCACACTGATGCTAGCACTGCTATAACTTGACGACACTATCACAATATTGACGCTAACTCACAGTGGCTAATGTTTCAGTGTTGTCACTGTTAGCAGACTGATGCTAACGTTTGTTAGTGTTGCCACAATATTCTCATGGGTAGCAAACCGGTCATGCGATCACACTGATGCTAACACTGCTATAACTTGACGACGCTAACACAATATTGACGCTAACTCACAGTGGCTAATGTTTCAGTGTTGTCACTGTTAGCAGACTGATGCTAACGTTTGTTAGTCTTGCCACAATATTCTCATGGGTAGCAAACTGGTCATGCGATCACACTGATGCTAACACTGCTATAACTTGACGACGCTAACACAATGTTGACGCTAACTCACAGTGGCTAATGTTTCAGTGTTGTCACTGTTAGCAGACTGATGCTAACGTTTGTTAGTGTTGCCACAATATTCTCATGGGTAGCAAACCGGTCATGCGATCACACTGATGCTAACACTGCTATAACTTGACGACGCTAACACAATGTTGACGCTAACTCACAGTGGCTAATGTTTCAGTATTGTCACTATTATCGGACTGATGCTAAAAGTTTGTTAGTGTTGCCACAACATTCTCATGGGTATTAAACAGTTCATGCTATCACACTGATGCTAGCACTGCTATAACTTGACGACACTATCACAATATTGACGCTAACTCACAGTGGCTAATGTTTCAGTATTGTCACTGTTAGCAGACGGATGCTAACAGTTTGTTAGTGTTGCCTTATACATTCTCATGGGTATCAAACTGTTCATGCTACCACACTGATGCTAGCACTGCTATAACTTGACGACACGATCACAATATTGACGCTAACTCACAGTGGCTAATGTTTCAGTGTTGTCACTGTTAGCAGACTGATGCTAAAAGTTTGTTAGTGTCGCCACAACATTCTCATGGGTAGCAAACTGTTCATGCTATCACACTGAGGCTAGCACTGCTATAACTTGACAACACTAACACAATGTTGACGCTAACTCACAGTGGCTAATGTTGCAGTATTGTCACTGTTAGCAGACTGATGCTAACAGTTTGTTAGTGTTGCCTTAAACATTCTCATGGGTAGCAAACCGTTCATGCTATCACACTGATGCTAGCACTGCTGTAACTTGATGACACTATCACAATATTGACGCTAACTCACAGTGGCTAATGTTTTAGTATTTTCACTGTATCAGACTGATGCTAACAGTTTGTTAGTGTTGCCACAACATTCTCATGGGTAGTAAACCGTTCATGCTATCACACTGATGCTAGCACTGCTATAACTTGACGAAAATGTTGACGCTAACACAATGTTGACGCTAACACAATGTTGACGCTAACACAGTGGACGAGAGCACTTGGCTGATGTTTCAGTACTGTCACTGTTAGCATACTGATGCTTGTTGGCACTATGGATGCTAGCATGTGGTGAATATTTAAGGGGACATTATTTGCAGAGGGTTAGCAGACTGATGCTAACCTGGGTGTTTGAAGTGCAAAGAAAAGGCGGTGAATGGCCACACCAGTGACAATGGCGGCCTGCGGCGAGGTCAACGACAGCCGGGTCCTTGACCGTAGCGGCCGCTCTGCGGGGTCCCTGGGCGGGTCGCACGCCGGGGCCCCTGCAGCCATCCTGCTGACGAGATGGCCCTTGGCGCGGGCGGCACATCAGCAAGGTGTTAGCGCGGCTGTCAGGCGGGGGCGGGAATATTGACTTAAATAGCTTGACCCGACATCCCCGCCGGTGCTACCTTTCCACCCCCGACCTCCCTGGCCGGCACTGCTCTTCAGTCCGCCGGGTCCAGTTCTGTCTGAACGCGTTAGAGTGAGAGGGAGAAGGGCTTGCGGGCTCACCTGTCGTCATCGGCAACTGTCAATCATGGCGAGCTGTGTGATCAATCAGTTAAATAAATGTTCTTACTTCCGTGAGTTGTGTGATCAAAGATTGTACTTCTTGCTTGGAAACAACATGATTGTACTTCTTACTTAGAAACACCATGATTGTACTTCTTACTTTAAAACATGATAATTGTACTTCTTACTTAGGAACACCATGATTGTACTTCTTACTTAGAAACACCATGATTGTACTTCTTACTTAGAAACACCATGATTGTACTTCTTACTTAGAAACACCATGATTGTACTTCTTACTTTAAAACATGATAATTGTACTTCTTACTTAGGAACACCATGATTGTACTTCTTACTTAGAAACACCATGATTGTACTTCTTACTTAGAAACACCATGATTGTACTTCTTACTTAGAAACACCATGATTGTACTTCTTACTTAAAAACACCATGATTGTACTTCTTACTTAGAAACACCATGATTGTACTTCTTACTTAGAAACACCATGATTGTACTTCTTACTTAGAAACACCATGATTGTACTTCTTACTTAGAAACACCATGATTGTACTTCTTACTTAGAAACACCATGATTGTACTTCTTACTTAGAAACACCATGATTGTACTTCTTACTTAGAAACACCATGATTGTACTTCTTACTTAAAAACACCATGATTGTACTTCTTACTTAGAAACACCATGATTGTACTTCTTACTTAGAAACACCATGATTGTACTTCTTACTTAGAAACACCATGATTGTACTTCTTACTTAGAAACACCATGATTGTACTTCTTACTTAGAAACACCATGATTGTACTTCTTACTTAGAAACACCATGATTGTACTTCTTACTTAAAAACACCATGATTGTACTTCTTACTTAGAAACACCATGATTGTACTTCTTACTTAGAAACACCATGATTGTACTTCTTACTTAGAAACACCATGATTGTACTTCTTACTTAAAAACACCATGATTGTACTTCTTACTTAGAAACACCATGATTGTACTTCTTACTTAGAAACATAATAATTGTACTTCTTACTTAGAAACACCATGATTGTACTTCTTACTTAGAAACACCATGATTGTACTTCTTACTTAGAAACACCATGATTGTACTTCTTACTTAGAAACACCATGATTGTACTTCTTACTTAGAAACACCATGATTGTACTTCTTACTTAGAAACACCATGATTGTACTTCTTACTTAAAAACACCATGATTGTACTTCTTACTTAGAAACACCATGATTGTACTTCTTACTTAGAAACACCATGATTGTACTTCTTACTTAGAAACACCATGATTGTACTTCTTACTTAAAAACACCATGATTGTACTTCTTACTTAGAAACACCATGATTGTACTTCTTACTTAGAAACACCATGATTGTACTTCTTACTTAGAAACACCATGATTGTACTTCTTACTTAGAAACACCATGATTGTACTTCTTACTTAGAAACACCATGATTGTACTTCTTACTTAGAAACATAATAATTGTATTTCTTACTTAGAAACACCATGATTGTACTTCTTACTTAGAAACACCATGATTGTACTTCTTACTTAGAAACACCATGATTGTACTTCTTACTTAGAAACACCATGATTGTACTTCTTACTTAAAAACACCATGATTGTACTTCTTACTTAGAAACACCATGATTGTACTTCTTACTTAGAAACACCATGATTGTACTTCTTACTTAGAAACACCATGATTGTACTTCTTACTTAAAAACACCATGATTGTACTTCTTACTTAGAAACACCATGATTGTACTTCTTACTTAGAAACACCATGATTGTACTTCTTACTTAGAAACACCATGATTGTACTTCTTACTTAGAAACACCATGATTGTACTTCTTACTTAGAAACACCATGATTGTACTTCTTACTTAGAAACACCATGATTGTACTTCTTACTTAGAAACACCATGATTGTACTTCTTACTTAAAAACACCATGATTGTACTTCTTACTTAGAAACACCATGATTGTACTTCTTACTTAGAAACACCATGATTGTACTTCTTACTTAGAAACACCATGATTGTACTTCTTACTTAGAAACACCATGATTGTACTTCTTACTTAGAAACACCATGATTGTACTTCTTACTTAGAAACACCATGATTGTACTTCTTACTTAGAAACACCATGATTGTACTTCTTACTTAGAAACACCATGATTGTACTTCTTACTTAGAAACACCATGATTGTACTTCTTACTTAGAAACACCATGATTGTACTTCTTACTTAGAAACAACATGATTGTACTTCTTACTTAGAAACACCATGATTGTACTTCTTACTTAGAAACACCATGATTGTACTTCTTACTTAGAAACACCATGATTGTACTTCTTACTTAAAAACACCATGATTGTACTTCTTACTTAGAAACACCATGATTGTACTTCTTACTTAGAAACACCATGATTGTACTTCTTACTTAGAAACACCATGATTGTACTTCTTACTTAGAAACACCATGATTGTACTTCTTACTTAGAAACACCATGATTGTACTTCTTACTTAGAAACACCATGATTGTACTTCTTACTTAGAAACACCATGATTGTACTTCTTACTTAGAAACACCATGATTGTACTTCTTACTTAGAAACACCATGATTGTACTTCTTACTTAGAAACACCATGATTGTACTTCTTACTTAGAAACAACATGATTGTACTTCTTACTTAGAAACACCATGATTGTACTTCTTACTTAGAAACACCATGATTGTACTTCTTACTTAGAAACACCATGATTGTACTTCTTACTTAGAAACACCATGATTGTACTTCTTACTTAGAAGCACCATGTTTAATGACTTTTTACTAATGATGAGCACCCTTCACTGATTGGCTGGTAGGAAGTCACATGATTGCAATACCTGAGTTGTTAATCAAAGATTGAAATTGATTTATTTTCATATTTTTTTTTAATTCTCGATCAGGGGTGTCCTAATTCTTGACTTGGGGGCGGCGTTGGACTCCAAAAGGATGTAAAGTAAATGTATACATACCACACACACACAATAAATATATATATATATATTTGTGCAAAATTTTGATGAAAGTTGGAATTTTACTCAATAACAGTCGAAATTTTACAAGAAAAAGCTTAACATTTTGGAGATTTTATGAAAAAAGTTTTAATTTTTCTCGACTAAAGTCAACATTTTATAAGAATACTTAAAATTTGGGCAATATTATAAGAACGGGAATTTTACCTGGCAAAATGATGACAAAAGTCATCATTTTACTCTAAAAATGTCACTATTTTACTAGAACAACAAAAACAAATTTGCGATATTTTGATACAAGTCAGAATTTCATTTGACAAATGTCACCGTTTTGCATGAAAAAGTAATAATTCTACATTAAAAATTAATTATTTTACGAGAAAATATTGCAATATTACAGAAACAATATGAGAAATTGTTTACAATTTTATTAGAAACAAATTGACACATTGTGAGATAAAGACTGCTTTTATTTTCTATTTGTTGTTTTTAATTGGTATTTAATCTTCAATATTTGCCTCAGGTTATTACAGTTTGTCTCTATATACATATTTATTTGATTTGTTACATTAATGTTTGCCAAAGGGGGCGCATTTCAATTTCTTACACCCACTTGTCATTTCATATGTTGACCAGAGGGGGAGCACTTTTAAAGGTGACACACAGTCAATGTGAAAAATCCTTCCTTTTTGGGCCCACCCTCCTTTTGATAGAAGTCACCAGCAGGGGCGCACATAACATTTCTATTTTTACTTGTTTGTAATGTTCTTAAGTCCGATGACAAAGGAGTCAAGGAAATGGAGAATATCAAAATGGCCGCTGCCCGCTTAAAAAAAAAAAAAAAAAAAGAGTCTTTGCTCGCTGTGGCGTGGCCCTTTGATGGCGAGCCAACGTGCTAAGTCGCCGGCGTCTGAAGGCGTGTGTGGACAAGCAGTAATTGCGTGTGAAGTGTCACAACAGGTGGTGTTGCGTGTGCCGCCGTGCTCACACTTCCTGGTAAGAGGGAGAGTTTAGATGCGCCCCGGCTTGCGAAGGCCCCGGCTTGCCCTTCCCGGGCGCCAGCAGCTAATTGTCCACATCATCACACCTCGCCGGCCCCTGGTCGCTCGCCGGCCGCCAAACAAGCCGGGACGCCTTTCCAAGCCATTTATTGGCAGGTGTGAAGAGCTTTTCTCTCCCCCCGCCCCCCCGGCAGGTGAAATATGGCCCACCTGCCGCCGCCTGGGACTGATGGAACACGTCCTTGTCCTTCCTGGCTGGCAATGAGCGGACCCTCCATGATCAACTCTCTGCTCGTGCTGGGAGATGACAAATAATCCTGTAACGTATTATTTTCGGGTCTCCCCATGTCTAGCATTAAAAGATTACAGTTGGTACAAAATGCGGCTGCTAGACTTTTGACAAGAACAAGAAAGTTTGATCACATTACGCCTGTACTGTATATACCTTTATATACATATATACATACATATATACCTATACTGTATATACCTTTATATACATATATACATACATATATACTGTATATACCTTTATATACATATATACATACATATATACTGTATATACCTTTATATACATATATACATACATATATACCTATACTGTATATACCTTTATATACATATATACATACATATATACCTATACTGTATATACCTTTATATACATATATACATACATATATACCTATACTGTATATACCTTTATATACATATATACATACATATATACCTATACTGTATATACCTTTATATACATATATACCTATACTGTATATACCTTTATATACATATATACATATATATACACCTATACTGTATATACCTTTATATACATATATACATACATATATACCTATACTGTATATACCTTTATATACATATATACATACATATATACCTATACTGTATATACCTTTATATACATATATACATACATATATACCTATACTGTATATACCTTTATATACATATATACATACATATATACCTGTACTGTATATACCTTTATATACATATATACATACATATATACCTATACTGTATATACCTTTATATACATATATACCCATACTGTATATACCTCTATATACATATATACATACATATATACCTATACTGTATATACCTTTATATACATATATACATACATATATACCTATACTGTATATCCCTTTATATACATATATACATACATATATACCTATACTGTATATACCTTTATATACATATATACATACATATATACCTATACTGGCTCACCTGCACTGGCTTCCTGTGCACTTAAGATGTGACTTTAAGGTTTTACTACTTACGTATAAAATACTACACGGTCTAGCTCCAGCCTATCTTGCCGATTGTATTGTACCATATGTCCCGGCAAGAAATCTGCCTTCAAAAGACTCCGGCTTATTAGTGATTCCTAGAGCCCCCAAAAAAAGTCTGCGGGCTATAGAGCGTTTTCCGTTCGGGCTCCAGTACTCTGGAATGCCCTCCCGGTAACAGTTCGAGATGCTACCTCAGTAGAAGCATTTAAGTCTCATCTTAAAACTCATCTGTATACTCTAGCTTTTAAATAGACCTCCTTTTTAGACCAGTTGATCTGCCGTTTCTTTTCTTTCTCCTATGTCCCCCCCTCCCTTGTGGAGGGGGTCCGGTCCGATGACCATGGATGAAGTACTGGCTGTCCAGAGTCGAGACCCAGGATGGACCGCTTGCCTGTATCGGTTGGGGACATCTCTACGCTGCTGATCCGCTTGAGATGGTTTCCTGTGGACGGGACTCTCACTGCTGTCTTGGAGCCACTATGGATTGAACTTTCACAGTATCATGTTAGACCCGCTCGACATCCATTGCTTTCGGTCCCCTAGAGGGGGGGGGGGGGGGGGTTGCCCACATCTGAGGTCCTCTCCAAGGTTTCTCATAGTCAGCATTTTCACTGGCGTCCCACTGGATGTGAATTCTCCCTGCCCACTGGGTGTGAGTTTTCCTTGCCCTTTTGTGGGTTCTTCCGAGGATGTTGTAGTCGTAATGATTTGTGCAGTCCTTTGAGACATTTGTGATTTGGGGCTATATAAATAAACATTGATTGATTGATTGATTGATTGATCCACACTTTTTTCTCATCTGATAAGATTTGATGTTCTTCTAATAAAGTCAGATGGACTGAAGTTAGTCCAGGGACTGGGTGAGACTGGCTGGGGGTCTTCCAGCACCCCAACATTCCCTGGGTGACAATTCCATTCTCCATTCAAAGTCATTCTCACTATGTATTATTTGCTATAAGAATTAGCATCAAATCTTTTCAAACCAGGTTTCAGGTTGGAAAAATGTGTTTCTGGTTGCATGGAAATGCTCGAAAAACCTTTTTAAAATGTACTAGAGTCCGTGAACATTGCTCCAAAGTCAAGATTGTCTGTTAATTTAATGTGCGTACAAAAGTAAACAAAGGCAGCAATATGTGATAAATACACTACGCTACTAAGACTATAGTGGCCATGAACAGTTAGCTTCTACAGCCGGGTTGCCCAAAGTGCGGCACAGGGGCCCATCTGTGGTCCCTGACTCCTTTGTCATCGGACTTAAGAACATTACAAAAAACAAAAAGACATTTAATTTGCACCCCTGCTGGTGACATCTATTAAAATGAGAGGGCTCTTTCCCGCTGATCAACATATGAAATAACAAGTGTGTGTAAGAAATTGAAATGTGTCCCCTTTGGCCAAAATTAATCAAACAATTCAAATAAATATGCATATTGAGACCTACTGTAATAACTTGAAGTAAATAATGAAGATTAAATACCAATTAGTGAAGTGAAGTGAATTATATTTATATAGCGCTTTTCTCTAGTGACTCAAAGCGCTTTACATAGTGAAAGCCAATATCTAAGTTACATTTAAAGCAGTGTGGGTGGCACTGGGAGCAGGTGGGTAAAGTGTCTTGCCCAAGGACACAACGGCAGTGACTAGGATGGCGGAAGCGGGAATCGAACCTGCAACCCTCAAGTTGCTGGCACGGCCACTCTACCAACCGAGCCATGCCGCCCCTTTACAAAAAAAACAAAAACAAAAAACTAAAAGGTAGTCTTTTTCTCACAATGTGTCGACTTTTTTTTTTTTTTTATAAAATTGGGAACAATTTCTCACATTCTTTCTGTTTTTGTAATATTGCAATATTTTCTCGTAAAATTATTCATTTTTAGAGTAAAAATATTACTTTTTCATGCAAAATTGTGACATTTGTCATATAAAACTATGACTTGTATCATAACATTGCCCTTTTAGTTTTTGAGTAAAATGATGACTTTATTTTGCAGTGAACTTCCCATTATTAAAATAATGTCGCCAAAATTTAAAGTTTTCTTATTAAATTGCAACTTTACCAAGGCCAAAATCAATTTAAAAACATCAAATAAATAAATATGTATATAGAGACATACTGTAATAACTTGAAGTAAATACTAATTACAATATATATATATATATATATATATATATATATATACATTTTAATTTGATATTTGGATCAATTAAGAATCGAGCTGAATAAAAATCTCGATTCAGAGTTGAATCCATTTTTTTCATGTGCACCCCTAATAGTAGGAGTGTGGACCTTTGGGTACCAGACTCTTTGATTCTGATTCCTGGGGTTAAAACTCAATTCAGAATCGGTTCTCAATTCAATGCGATTCTCGCAATGAATTATTTGGCATAATATTATTTGGTATAATAATTATGATAAAGGGTAGTTCTTTTTTTCCCTGGCTCATAACATCACAATATAGTACCATGTATACGATGCCTTCAGTTTATCAAAGCACCAAGCAAACAATCGGAAAATTCCCATCATATCAATTCCTAGATATGGTCATAATTATTTTAAGTGCACTACCCAGAATAAACACAACATTATTAATATTGCTACTACGGATAATTTGATCCAAAATTCCCTAAAACAGCCCACTACCTATAATATAGGTTTTTTAAACATAATAAAAAATAATGTTTCTGCTGTTACCTCAGAAATCGCCTGTTCAGATGTTATGATTGTGGCTCAGAGATTTGTATGTAGATTATATTTATTTTCCATAACAAACAGGATAACTTAAATACCCTGGCAGTGGCAATAAGCTTAAATGTTTGTATTGACATTTTTGGAGTTGATATTCATAAAATATGCTATTTAACTGCTACTGTTTAACAAGGACTGATTTAAATTGTGTTTGCACAACAAATGTTTTGGCGCTTTTGTTCATGTGGGAGAATATTCCAATAAAGGTGCACTACACACTACTTTTGAATTCATTATTGGGCTTTGTGTATACAATGCAGTTAATCGCCATTAATCGGAGAAATAGTGCGATTAACTTCGATTAAAATGTTTAATCGTTGTCCAGCCCTAATATATATATATATATATATATATATATATATATATATATATATATATATAATATTTTTTTGTGTGTGCATCCCTAATAGTCGGAGTGCGAATCTTTGAGTACCTAACTATTTGATACCTATTCCTGGGGTGACGACTCAATTCAGAATCGATTCTCAATTTAACGCGATTTTCGCAATGAATAATTTGTTAAATTATTTGGTATACTAATTATAATGAATCTTTTTATGTGGAACAAGTTAGAAACGCTAATTTTGGTTGTATAGAGATGGTCTAAAAATATATTTATATATATAAAAAAAAAAAATAATAATAATATATATATATATATATATATATATATATACACACACACACAGTGTTTCCCACTGGTCAGGCATCTATTTGTGGTGGTGTGGTCAGGTGGTGGGGGTCGGGGGGTGGAGGCAGCGGCGGTGGCGATGACCAAGAAGAACGCGGAGTTGGAATATAATTACAACACTTTATATACATATTTACATAATATTTACATATTTATTTCATTTGTAACTACAAGCTCCATTCACAGACAGAGTCCCATTGCTTTTATCTGCAGTCGAGCGAGTCAAAAGCCGGAAAAAACAAAAACAAAGTGTATTTATTTATTTATTATTATTTTTTTTTTGTGGTGGCCGTAATTCTTTCGTGGCGGGCCGCAACAAATAAATTAATGTGTGGGAAACCCTGATATATATATGTATATATATATGTATATACTGTACATATATTTGAGATAGGCACCAGCGCCCCCCACGACCCCAAAGGGAATAAGCGGTAGGAAATGGATGGATGGATTTATATTTATTAGAATTTTGAAAATGATGGATCAATTAAGAACCGTAATGTATATATCCATCCATTTGTGCCACGACGTAGTTTCCGCAGCTTACTGCGAGGTCGTTCTCCCAGGAAGGCAGAAGGTCTACTCCGGACAAGGCGTGCAGATAAGAACGTGATTTAATTCTTAAAATCAAAAGTAGTACAAGAAGAAGGATTAAAAGGTGCTGATCACACTTGTAGCTAAAGCAAATGCTTAGCACAGGAAACACGGAACACTCCCCAAACTGTGGCATGAAATAAAGAAGACTTACTAGTAAGCTGCGGTGAGGCCAACAATGGCACCAGGACCAGCAGGACCACCAAGTGGCAAAGGCAAGCTGAAATAATGCCTCTGATTAGTGGTCCACAGCAGCTGAGCGGGGGATCACTAATCAGAGGCAGGTGAAGCCAATTAATCACCATGGCGACCAAAACAAACCCAGGAGTGCACACATCAGGAACTGAGGGAGTCCAGAACTAACAGAACATCCATCCATCCATTTACTACCGCTTATTCCCTTTGGGGTCGCGGGGGGCGCTGGTGCCTATCTCAGCTACAATTGGGCGGAAGGCGGGGTACATCCTGGACAAGTCGCCATCTCATGGCAGACTAACTGAACATAACTAAACCAAACATGATTAAGGCCTTAGGAGCATGACAAATGAAGAGTTGAATCCATTTTTTTGCGCACTCTTAATAGTAGGAGTGTGAATCTTTGGGTACCAAACTATTTGATTCCAAATCTTGGGGTGACGACTCAATTCAGAATTGATTCACCATTCAAAACCATTTTCGCAATGTGTTATTTGGTATAAAAATTATAATAAATTATTTTCAAAACAGGTTTCAGGTTAGAAAATGTTTTTTTCTGGTTGCATGGAAATGCTCTAAAAACATATTTAAAAAATGTACTCTTTAAATAAAAATAAAAAAAAATTGTATATGTATATATTTTTAAAAATAAATTGTTTTAATTTAAAAAAAATATATATTTATATATTTTTTTAATTAAAAAAATTAATAAAAAGTGAGTAATTTTACGAGAAAAAGCTAAACATTTTGGCAATTTTATGAACAGAGTTGTAATTTTACTCGACAAAAGTCACAATTTTATGAGAAATTCCCACAATGTATTATTTGGTATAAAAATTATAATAAATTATTTTCAAGACAGCTTATGGGTTAAAAAAATTTATTTTATGGTTGCATAGAAATGCTCTAAAAACATTTCAAAAATGTACTCTTTGAAAAAAAATATATATATGTATATATATATATATATATATTTTTATAAAACAATGAATCAAAAATGCGTAATTTTACGAGAAAAAGCTAAACATTTTGGCAATTTTATGAACAGAGTTGTAATTTTACTCGACAAAAGTCACAATTTTATAAGAAATTCCCACAATGTATTATTTGGAATAAAAATTATAATAAATTATTTTAAAGACAGGTTATGGGTTAAAAAATGTTTTTTTCTGGTTGCATAGAAATGCTCTAAAAACATTTCAAAAATGTACTCTTTGAAAAAAAAAAAAATAATATATATATATATATATATATATATTTTTTTTTTTTTTTATAAAAAAATGAATCAAAAGTGCGTAATTTTACGAGAAAAAGCAAAATATTTTGGCAATTTTATGAATTCTGTTGTAATTTTACTTGACAAAAGTCACAATTTTATAAGAAACCTTAAACATTTTGGCAATACTATAATAATAGTCTGAATTTTACTCTGCAAAATGATGACAGAAGTGATCATTTTACTCCAAAAATGTCACCATTTTACAAGAACAACAAAAAAGTTGGCAAAATTGTGATAAAAGTCAGAATTTTATATGACAAATGTCGCCATTTTGCATTAAAAAGTAAGAATTTTACGAGAAAACATTACAATATTACAAAAACAGAAAGAGTATGAAAGAAATAGTTTCCAATTAGAGATGAAAAAAGTTGACACATTGTGAGAAAAAGACGGCTTTTAGTTCATTCATTTTTTTTTTTTTTTTTTTTTTTTTATTGTTTTTTTCCCTTCCAAAGTAAACATTGCTTCTTCATCTCCAGCCTAAATGCAGAACTGGCAGTGAGTGAACTCGACCAAAAGATGGCGCCATAGCACACACTTTTTTTACAACTCTTTGGCGACTTGTCCAGGGTGTACCCTGCCTTCCGCCCGATTGTAGCTGAGATAGGCGCCGGCGCCCCCCGCGACCCAAAAGGGAATAAGTGGTAGAAAATGGATGGAGGGATGGATGGATACATCAAGGCCAACGGGAAAGGGCAGTCCAAAAATTAGCTGCGCCGTTTTACCAGCTGCGGGAATCAAAGTGTAGGAAAAAAAATAGGGGTAAGTGCGTTGATGATTAATGCCATACTTGTTTGTGATTATTCACATGGGTTAACTCGTTCATTTCCACAACCCAATCATGCAAATGAATCAGTTCGATGAAGACCTGAAGTGTAGTGACTTGTTTAATCCAGCAGATGGCGGCGTTACGAAACACCGACAAAGTATCAAAATGGCTGACTTTATGAATATGTTGTTTTTGTCGGTGGACTTCCTGTCTCCTAAACAACGACAACATTTCATGCTACATTTCATCTGTGACTGGTGCGCCTTGTTGGCCGCCACTGTCACGCTCTGTTGGCTAACAGGAAGTTGCACGGGTGACCACTTCCTGTTCAATGTAGCATGCACACACGTGTTACCTTCCTCACACCTCCAAAAAAAGCTTTATATTTACAACAAGAATAATATATACATACCATGCAAATATAAAAAGCTTGTTGTGAAAAATGAGTTGGAATTTCACGAGAATAACTGAGAACGTTGGCAGTATTTTAACTAAAGTCATCTTTTTACTCAACGCAAGTCGAAATTTTACAAGAGAAACTGAACATGTGTGCAACATTATGATAAAAGTTAGAATAGTACTCAATAACAGTCGCAATTTGACAAGAAAAGCTTAACATGTTGGCAATTTTATGACAAGAGTCGTCATTTTACTCGACAAAAGTCACAATTTTATAAGAAAATTAGCAAATTTTGGCAATATTTTAAAAATAATGGAAATTTTACTTGGCAAAATGATAACAAAAGTCATCATTTTACTCCAAAAAAGTCACTATTTCACAAAAACAAAAAAAACATTTGTGCAATATTATGATAAAAGTTGGAATTTTACTCAATAACAGTCACAATTTTACAAGAAAAGCTTAACATTTTGGCAATTTTAAGACAAGAATCGTAATTTTATTCGACAAAAGTCACAATTTTACAAGAAAATTTACAAATTTTGGCAATTTTATGACAAAAATCGTAATTTTACTCGACAAAAGTCACAATTTTATAAGAAAATTTACAAATTTTGGCAATGTTTTAAAAATAATGGCAATTTTACTTGGCAAAATGATGACAAAAGTCATCATTTTACTCAAAAAAGTCGCTATTTTACAAAAACAAAAAAAAAACATGTGCAATATTATGATAAAAGTTTGAAGTGTACTCAATAACAGCTGCAAGTTTACAACAACAGCTTAACATTTTGGCAATTTTATGACAAGAATCGTAATTTTACTCGACAAAAGTCACAATTTTACAAAAACAGCTAAACATTTTGGCAATTTTATAACAAGAATTGTAATTTTACTCGACAAAAGTCATAATTTTATAAGAACATTTACAAATTTTGGCAATATTTAAAATATAATGGCAATTTCACTTGGCAAAATGATGACAAAAAAAAGTCGCTACTTTACAAAAACAAAAAAATACATTTGTGCAATATTATGATAAATGTTGGAATTTTATTCAATAACAGTCGCAATTTTGCAAGAAAAAGCTTATTATTTTGGCCATTTTATGAAAAGAGTCGTCATTTTACTCGACAAAAGTCACAATTTTATAAGAAAATTAACAAATTTTGGCAATATTTTTAAAATAATGGGATTTTTACTTGCTAAAATGATGACAAAAGTCATCATTTTACTCAAAAAAAAGTCGCTATTTTACAAAAAAAATAAAAATTGTGCAATATTATGATATAAGTTGGAATTTTACTCAATAACAGTCGCAATTTTACAAGAAAAGCTTAACGTTTTGGCAATTTTAAGACAATAATCGTAATTTTATTCGACAAAAGTCACAATTTTACAAGAAAATTTACAAATTTTGGCAATTTTATGACAAAAATCGTAATTTTACTCGACAAAAGTCACAATTTTATAAGAACATTTACAAATTTTGGCAATGTTTTAAAAATAATGGCAATTTTACTTGGCAAAATGATGACAAAAGTCATCATTTTACTCCAAAAAAGTCGCTATTTTACAAAAAAAAACAAAAACATATGTGCAATATTATGATAAAAGTTTGAAGTGTACTCAATAACAGCTGCAAGTTTACAACAACAGCTTAACATTTTGGCAATTTTATGACAAGAATCGTAATTTTACTCGACAAAAGTCATAATTTTATAAGAACATTTACAAATTTTGGCAATATTTTAAAAATAATGGAAATTTTACTTGGCAAAATGATAACAAAAGTCATAATTTTACTCCAAAAAAGTCACTATTTCACAAAAACAAAAAAAACATTTGTGCAATATTATGATAAAAGTTGGAATTTTACTCAATAACAGTTGCAATTTTATAAGAAAAGCTTAACATTTTGGCAATTTTAAGACAAGAATCGTAATTTTATTCGACAAAAGTCACAATTTTACAAGAAAATTTACAAATTTTGGCAATTTTATGACAAGAATCGTAATTTTACTCAACAAAAGTAACAATTTTATGAGAAAATTTACAAATTTTGGCAATGTTTTAAAAATAATTGCAATTTTACTTGGCAAAATGATGACAAAAGTCATCATTTTACTCAAAAAAAGTCGCTATTTTACAAAAAAAAAAACAAAAAAACCATATGTGCAATATTATGATAAAAGTTGGAAGTGTACTCAATAACAGCTGCAAGTTTACAACAACAGCTTAACATTTTGGCAATTTTATGACAGGAATCATAATTTTACTCAACAAAAGTCATAATTTTATAAGAACATTTACAAATTTTGGCAATATCTTTAAAATAATGGAAATTTTACTCGGCAAAATGATAACAAAAGTCATCATTTTACTCCAAAAAAGTCACTATTTCACAAAAACAAAAAAAACATTTGTGCAATATTATGATAAAAGTTGGAATTTTACTCAATAACAGTCGCAATTTTACAAGAAAAGCTTAACATTTTGGCAATTTTAAGACAAGAATCGTAATTTTATTCGACAAAAGTCACAATTTTACAAGAAAATGTACAAATTTTGGCAATTTTATGACAAGAATCGTAATTTTACTCAACAAAAGTCACGATTTTATAAGAAAATTTACAAATTTTGGCAATGTTTTAAAAATAATGGCAATTTTACTTGGCAAAATGATGACAAAAGTCATCATTTTACTCAAAAAAGTCGCTATTTTACAAAAACAAAAAAAAACATATGTGCAATATTATGATAAAAGTTTGAAGTGTACTCAATAACAGCTGCAAGTTTACAACAACAGCGTAACATTTTGGCAATTTTATGACAAGAATCGTAATTTTACTCGACAAAAGTCACAATTTTACAAAAACAGCTAAACATTTCAGCAATTTTATAACAAGAATCGTCATTTTACTCGACAAAAGTCATAATTTTATAAGAACATTTACAAATTTTGGCAATATTTAAAATATAATGGCAATTTCACTTGGCAAAATGATGACAAAAAAAAGTCGCTACTTTACAAAAACAAAAAAATACATTTGTGCAATATTATGATAAATGTTGGAATTTTACTCAATAACAGTCGCAATTTTGTAAGAAAAAGCGTATTATTTTGGCCATTTTATGAAAAGAGTCGTCATTTTACTCGACAAAAGTCACAATTTTATAAGAAAATTAACAAATTTTGGCAATGTTTTTAAAATAATGGGATTTTTACTTGCTAAAATGATGACAAAAGTCATCATTTTACTCAAAAAAAAGTCGCTATTTTACAAAAAAAATAAAAATTGTGCAATATTATGATATAAGTTAGAATTTTACTCAATAACAGTCGCAATTTTGCAAGAAAAGCTTAACATTTTGGCAATTTTAAGACAAGAATCGTAATTTTATTCGACAAAAGTCACAATTTTACAAGAAAATGTACAAATTTTGGCAATTTTATGACAAGAATCGTAATTTTACTCGACAAAAGTCACGATTTTATAAGAAAATTTACAAATTTTGGCAATGTTTTAAAAATAATGGCAATTTTACTTGGCAAAATGATGACAAAAGTCATCATTTTACTCAAAAAAAGTCGCTATTTTACAAAAACAAAAAAAAACATATGTGCAATATTATGATAAAAGTTTGAAGTGTACTCAATAACAGCTGCAAGTTTACAACAACAGCTAAACATTTTGGCAATTTTATGACAAGAATCGTAATTTTACTCGACAAAAGTCATACTTTTATAAGAACATTTACAAATTTTGGCAATATTTAAAATATAATGGCAATTTCACTTGGCAAAATGATGACAAAAAAAAGTCGCTACTTTACAAAAACAAAAAAATACATTTGTGCAATATTATGATAAATGTTGGAATTTTACTCAATAACAGTCGCAATTTTGTAAGAAAAAGCGTATTATTTTGGCCATTTTATGAAAAGAGTCGTCATTTTACTCGACAAAAGTCACAATTTTATAAGAAAATTAACAAATTTTGGCAATGTTTTTAAAATAATGGGATTTTTACTTGCTAAAATGATGACAAAAGTCATCATTTTACTCAAAAAAAAGTCGCTATTTTACAAAAAAAATAAAAATTGTGCAATATTATGATATAAGTTAGAATTTTACTCAATAACAGTCGCAATTTTGCAAGAAAAGCTTAACATTTTGGCAATTTTAAGACAAGAATCGTAATTTTATTCGACAAAAGTCACAATTTTACAAGAAAATGTACAAATTTTGGCAATTTTATGACAAGAATCGTAATTTTACTCGACAAAAGTCACGATTTTATAAGAAAATTTACAAATTTTGGCAATGTTTTAAAAATAATGGCAATTTTACTTGGCAAAATGATGACAAAAGTCATCATTTTACTCAAAAAAAGTCGCTATTTTACAAAAACAAAAAAAAACATATGTGCAATATTATGATAAAAGTTTGAAGTGTACTCAATAACAGCTGCAAGTTTAAAAGACCAGCTTAACATTTTGGCAATTTTATGACAAGAATCGTCATTTTACTCGACAAAAGTCATACTTTTATAAGAACATTTATAAATTTTGACAATATTTTAAAAATAATGGAAATTTTACTTGGCAAAATGATAACAAAAGTCATCATTTTACTCCAAAAAAGTCGCTATTTCACAAAAACAAAAAAAACATTTGTGCAATATTATGATAAAAGTTGGAATTTTACTCAATAACAGTCACAATTTTACAAGAAAAGCTTAAGATTTTGGCAATTTTAAGACAAGAATCGTAATTTTATTCGACAAAAGTCACAATTTTACAAAAAAATGTACAAATTTTGGCGATTTTTTAAAAATAATGGCAATTTTACTTGGCAAAATGATGACAAAAGTCATCATTTTACTCACAAAAAGTCGCTATTTTACAAAAACAAAAAAAAACATATGTGCGATATTATGATAAAAGTTTGAAGTGTACTCAATAACAGCTGCAAGTTTACAACAACAGCTTAACATTTTGGCAATTTTATGACAAGAATCGTAATTTTACTCGACAAAAGTCACAATTTTACAAAAACAGCTAAACATTTTGGCAATTTTATAACAAGAATCGTCATTTTACTCGACAAAAGTCATGATTTTATAAGAACATTTACAAATTTTGACAATATTTTTAAAATAATGGAAATTTTACTTGGCAAAATGATAACAAAAGTCATCATTTTACTGCAAAAAAGTCACTATTTCACAAAAACAAAAAAAACATATTATGATAAAAGATGGAATTTTACTCAATAACAGTCGCAATTTTACAAGAAAAGCTTAACATTTTGGCAATTTTAAGACAAGAATCGTAATTTTTTTTCGACAAAAGTCACAATTTTACGAGAAAATGTACAAATTTTGGCAATTTTATGACAAGAATCGTAATTTTACTCGACAAAAGTCACAATTTTATGAGAAAATTTACACATTTTGGCAATGTTTTAAAAATAATGGCAATTTTACTTGGCAAAATGATGACAAAAGTCATCATTTTACTCAAAAAAAGTCGCTATTTTACAAAAACAAAAAAACCATATGTGCAATATTATGATAAAAGTTTGAAGTGTACTCAATAACAGCTGCAAGTTTACAACAACAGCGTAACATTTTGGCAATTTTATGACAAGAATCATAATTTTACTCAACAAAAGTCACAATTTTACAAAAACAGCTAAACATTTTGGCAATTTTATAACAAGAATCGTAATTTTACTCGACAAAAGTCATACTTTTATAAGAACATTTACAAATTTTGGCAATATTTTAAAAATAATGGCAATTTCACTTGGCAAAATGATGACAAAAAAAAGTCGCTACTTTACAAAAACAAAAAAATACATTTGTGCAATATTATGATAAAAGTTGGAATTTTACTCAACAGTCGCAAATTTGCAAGAAAAAGCGTATTATTTTGGCAATTTTATGAAAAGAGTCGTCATTCTACTCGACAAAAGTCACAATTTTATAAGAACACTTTAAATTTTGCCATTATTAATTCGACAATGGGAATTTTACTCAGCAAAGTCATCATTTTACTAAAAAAATGTCACTATTTTACAAGAACAACAGAAAAGTTGGCAAATATGTGATTAAAGTCAGAATTTTATATGACAAATGTCACCATTTTGCATTTAAAAGTAATAATTTTAAGAGAAAAGATTGCAATATTACAGAAACATAAAGAATATGAGAAATTGTTCCCAATTTTATAAGAAAAGCATCAACACATTGTGAAAAAAGACTGATTTTAGTTCATTTATTTGTATTTTTGTTTGTAAATGGTAATTAATGTTCATTACTTACTTCAAGTTATTACAGTATGTCTCTATATAAATATTTATTTGACTTTTTTAAAGTAATTTTGGCCAAAGGGGGCGCATTTCAGTTTCTTACACACACTTGTTATTTCATATGTTGGCCAAAGGGGACATTTGTGCAATATTATGATGAACGTTGGAATTTTACTCAATAACAGTCGCAATTTGACAAGACAAAGCGTAACATTTTGGCAATTTTATGAAAAGAGTCGTGGTTTTAGGCAACAAAAGTCACAATTTTATAAGAAAACTTTAAATGTTGGCAATATTATCATAATAATGGGAATTTTAATCTGCAAAATGATGACAAAAGTTAATAATTCTACTTTAAAAATTAGTATTTTTGCGAAAAAAATATTGCAATATTACAGAAACAGAAAGAATATGAGAAATTGTTCCCAATTTTATAAGAAAAGCATCAACACAATGTGAAAAAAGACTGATTTTAGTTAATTTATTTGTATTTTTGTTTGTTAATGGTAATTAATGTTCATTACTTACTTCAAGTTATTACAGTATGTCTCTATATACATATTTATTTGACTTTTTTAGAGTAATTTTGGCCAAAGGGGGCGCATTTCAGTTTCTTACACACACTTGTTATTTCATATGTTGGCCAGAGGGGACATTTGTGCAATATTATGATGAACGTTGGAATTTTACTCAATAACAGTCGCAATTTGACAAGACAAAGCTTAACATTTTGGCAATTTTATGAAAAGAGTCGTGGTTTTAGGCAACAAAAGTCACAATTTTATAAGAAAACTTTAAATGTTGGCAATATTATCATAATAATGGGAATTTTAATCTGCAAAATGATGACAAAAGTCATAATTTTACCCTAAAAATGTCGTTATTTTACTAGAACAACAAAAAATTGGCGATTTTGTGATACAAGTCAGAATTTTATTTGACAAATGCCACAATTTTGCATGAAAAAGTAATAATTCTACTTTAAAAATGGATATTTTTGCGAAAAAAAATATTGCAATATTACAGAAACAGAACGAATATGAGAAATTGTTCACAATTTCATTAGAAAAGAATCGACACATTGTGAGATAAAGACTGCTTTTAATTTTTATTGTTTTATTTATTTTAATTTTGTTTGTTATTGGTATTTAATCTTCATTATTCGCCTCAAGTTATTACAGTATGTCTCTACATACATATTTTTTGATTTGTTACAAATATTTTTGCCAAAGGGGGAGCATTTCAATTTCTTTCACCCACTTGTTATTTCATATGTTGACCAGAGGGGGAGCACTTTTAAAAGCGACACACAGTCCATTTGAAAAATCCTTCCTTTTTGGGACCACCCTCACTTTAATAGATGTCACCAGCAGGGGTGCAAATGAGATCTCTATTTTTTGTTGTGTGTAATGTTCTTTTAAGTCCGATGACAAAGTTGTCAGGGACCACAGATGGCCCCTGTGCCACACTTTTTGGCAACCCGGCTGTAGAAGCTAACTGTTAATGGCCACTATAGTCTTAGTAGCGTAGTGTATTTGTCACATATTGCTGCCTTTGTTTAATTTTGTATGCACATTAAATCAACAGAAAATCCTGACTTTGGAGCAATGTTCACAGACTCTAGTATTTGCCTCTCTATTAGATGCAATGTTATTGGGACCATGAATTATGTCATTAGGTACTTTTCTTTCTTGACGTCTCAAGAAGGGTAGAAATACAAGAACACACACACACGCACACACACACACACACACACACACACACACACACACACACACACACATACACACACACACACACACACACACACGTGTGTGCAGCATTTAGCAGGTCAGCTGACAGTCAGGACTTGGACCATGTACTGATACTACCTGGCAGCTGGCATCTCTTCCCAAAAAAGAAGCGAATCAAAAGTCCAACTTTGCTTCCTTCCCACGCCGTGATCGGAACGGTCTCCCGCGGCGGCAAATTGTGCGCCCGCGGGACGAGAAGCGTTGATGAGTCGCGCGGGCGAGACGACTTCCGCTCCAGCGCACTGTTCATGGGGAAAAAGCTTTTTTTCATGCTTTATTTAGCAGAGAGTCACTCTGATTAGCCGGCGCCCGCGCCGCCGCCAAATGGGAGCTGTCACATACGCTCTGATTTGGCGGGACGGGCTCGGCCAATCACGCGCTCGGATTTAGAATATTCAAACGAAGGCTGTTAAGTCCATAATGGCTTCATAGTCGGTCACATTTTAGAAGCGCCCTTTAGCTCTGCCAGGGCGTAATGGAGTCATTGCCACTGGTTAGTTGGTTAGCTGCATCAAAAAGCCACATCAGTGTGTAAAGGATATCACCACATGTGCTCAGGAACGCTTCAGAAAACCACTGTCAGTAACTACAGTTGGTCGCTACATCTGTAAGTCCAAGTTAAAACTCTACTATGTACGCCACAGATATTTATCAACAACACCCAGACACACTTTGACTGAGAAAGTTGAGGAATGCTGATCAAAGACTTATTTGGAACATCCCACAGGTGAACAGGCTAATTGGGAAAAGGTGGGTGCCATGATTGGGTATAAAAGCAGCTTCCATGAAATGCTCACTCATTCACAAACAAGGACGGGCCGAGGGTCACCACTTTGTCAACAAATACCTGAGCAAAATGTTTAAGATCAACATTTCTCAACCAGCTATGGCAAGGAATTTAGGGATTTCACCATCTATGCTCCCTAATATCATCAAAAGTTTCAGAGAATCTGGAGAAATCGCAGAAAACCAACATTGAATGTGCAAGACCTTGGATCCCTCAAGCGGTACTGCATCAAAAAGCCACATCAGTGTGTAAAGGATATCACCACATGTGCTCAGGAACGCTTCAGAAAACCACTGTCAGTAACTACAGTTTGTCGCTACATCTGTAAGTGCAAGTTAAAACTCTATTATGTACGCCACAGATATTTATCAACAACACCCAGACACACTTTGACTGATAAAGTTGAGGAATGCTCATCAAAGACTTATTTGGAACATCCCACAGGTGAACAGGCTAATTGGGAAAAGGTGGGTGCCATGATTGGCTATAAAAGCAGCTTCCATGAAATGCTCACTCATTCACCACTTTGTCAACAAATACCTGAGCAAATTGTTTAAGATCAACATTTCTCAAACAGCTACGGCAAGGAATTTAGGGATTTCACCATCTATGCTCCCTAATATCATCAAAAGTTTCAGAGAATCTGGAGAAATCGCAGAAAACCAACATTGAATGTGCAAGACCTTGGATCCCTCAAGCGGTACTGCATCAAAAAGCCACATCAGTGTGTAAAGGATATCATCACATGCGGTCAGGAACGCTTCAGAAAACCACTGTCAGTAACTACAGTTGGTCGCTACATCTTTAAGTGCAAGTTAAAACTCTATTATGTACGCCACAGATATTTATCAACAACACCCAGACACACTTTGACTGAGAAAGTTGAGGAATGCTGATCAAAGACTTATTTGGAACATCCCACAGGTGAGCAGGCTAATTGGGAAAAGGTGGGTGCCATGATTGGGTATAAAAGCAGCTTCCATGAAACGCTCACTCATTCACAAACAAGGACGGGCCGAGGGTCACCACTTTGTCAACAAATACCTGAGCAAATTGTTTAAGATCAACATTTCTCAACCAGCTACGGCAAGGAATTTAGGGATTTCACCATCTATGCTCCCTAATATCATCAAAAGTTTCAGAGAATCTGGAGAAATCACAGAAAACCAACATTGAATGTCCAAGACCTTGGACCCCTCAGGCGGTACTGCATCAAAAAGCCACATCAGTGTGTAAAGGATATCACCACATGGGCTCAGGAACGCTTCAGAAAACAATTGTCAGTAACTACAGTTGGTCGCATACATCTTTAAGTGCAAGTTCAAACTATATTATATTATCAACAACACCCAAAAACGCTTCGACTGAGAAAGTTGAGGAATGCTCATCAAATACTTATTTGGAACATCCCACAGGTGAACAGGCTAATTTGGAAAAGGTGGGTGCCATGATTGGATAAAAAAGCAGCTTCCATGCCCCGCCTACACCCACAGAGACAAAGATAGTGGATGACAGACATGAGGGTTCACAACTGGGTACAATCTGACTCAAACTCAAAAATGTTTCGCCAAATTTTGATGAAACTTTCAGTAAATGTCAAAAGTGTGTGTAAACGTATGCTAGCATCCTAAGTTCACCACCACAGACAAAGATAGTGGATTACAAACAAGAGGGTTCACTATTAGGTACAATCAGACTCAAATTTCAAAATTTATGTGCAGATTTTGACAAAACTTTAAGGAAATGTCAAAAGTCTGTTTGAACATATGCTAGCAACCCCGCCTACACCCACAGAGACAAAGATAGTGGATGGCAGGCAAAAGGGTTGACAAATGGGTACAATCTGACTCAAACTCAGAAATGTATGGCCAGAATTTGATGAAAATTTCAGGAAATGTCAAAAGGCTGTGTGAGCGTACGCTAGCATCCTAATTTCACCACCAGAGACAAAAATAGTGGACTCCTGACAAGAGGGTTCACTTAATCTTGCGAAACAACTCAAATTCCAAAAAGTTATTGGCAAATTTTAATGAAACTTTCAGGAAGTGTCTAAAGTCTGTGTGAACGTATGCTAGCAACCCCGCCTACACCCATAGAGACAAAGGCAGTAGATTACAGACAAGAGGGTTCACTATTTCTTACAATCTCACTTAAACTCAGATGTGTGCAGATTTTGACAAAACTTTCAGGAAATGTCAAATGTCTGTGTCAACGTATGCTAGAGGCCCCGCCTACACCCACAGAGGTGGATGACAGACAAGAGGGTTCACCGTTTCTTACCATCAGACTTAAACTCAAAAAGTTAAGGGCAGATTTTGACGAAACTTTCAGGAAAAGTAAAATGTATTTGAGATGTTATGCTAACAGCCCCGCCTCCACCCACAGAGACAAAGATAGTGGATGACTGACTAGAGGGTTCACTTTTTCTTACACTCTTTAATGGATAACTCAAATGTTTGTTGGCGGATTTTGATGAAATGTTCAGGAAATGTCAACAAAGAGATAAGGAAGTGAACTAAGGAAGTCACTAGATTTTGGGGGTGATCCGGATGACTGTCTGGATTTAGGACTTCTTTACTATCAGGAGGTAGAGTCAAAAAAGGGATTCATAGGACCCCGTTCTTCATGCTGTCCGCTGAATGTGACGGAAAGCGCCAGAACTGACTCAGTGGTCAAAGTTGGAATTGCCACAAAACAACTCGACTGCTATCCGGCAAATTCGTCACGTTTCATGTGTCAGGTAAACCGTGACGGTTGGGGCCACTTGAATCCCCTTCCTGCTGGGGGGCCCGGGCTTTTCTGCTTAAGTGCACTCTACGTACGGCACCTTGTAAAGGAGAAAAAAAGCAGTCTTCGCTACACATCTCAACATGCATTTCATCTACAAGAGGAGCAAACATTGTGAGCATGGAATTTTTTTCCAGCAAAGAAGCTAAGCTAACATGACGTAGCCGCTAAAATGTTAACGGTAAGAAGAATTCTTAGATGTAATAGCACAACTATGTTGTGACGACTAGGTGTGCCTAATGAAGTGACCTAAAAGTGTACTTACTGAGTAGGTGTACCTAATGAAGTGACCTGAGAGTGTACTTACTGAGTAGGTGTACCTAATGAAGTGACCTGAGAGTGTACTTACTGAGTAGGTGTACCTAATGAAGTGACCTGAGAGTGTACTTGCTGACGAGGTGTGCCTAATGAAGTGACCTGAGAGTGTACTTACTGAGTAGGTGTACCTAATGAAGTGACCTGAGAGTGTACTTACTGAGAAGGTGTGCCTAATGAAGGCTTCACGGTGGCAGAGGGGTTAGTGCGTCTGCCTCACAATACGAAGGTCCTACAGTCCTGGGTTCAAATCCAGGCTCGGGATCTTCCTGTGTGGAGTTTGCATGTTCTCCCCATGAATGCGTGGGTTCCCTCCGGGTTCTCCGGCTTCCTCCCACTTCCAAAGACATGCACCTGGGGATAGGTTGATTGGCAACACTAAATGGTCCCTAGTGTGTGAATGTTGTCTGTCTATCTGTGTTGGCCCTGTGATGAGGTGGCGACTTGTCCAGGGTGTACCCCGCCTTCCGCCCGATTGAAGCTGAGATGGGCGCCAGCGCCCCCCGCGACCCCGAAAGGGAATGGGCGGTAGAAAATGGATGAATGTGCCTAATGAAGTGACCTGAGAATGTACTTACTGAGTAGGTGTGCCTAATGAAGTGACCTGAGAGTGTACTTACTGAGTAGGTGTGCCTAATGAAGTGACCTGAGTGTGTACTTACTGAATATGTGTGCCAAATGAAGTGTCCTGAGAGTGTACTTACTGACTATATGTGCCTAATGAACTGTCCGTAGAGTGTACTTGCTGACGAGGTGTGCCAATGAAGTGACCTAGAAGTGTACTTACTGAGTAGGTGTGCCTAATGAACTGACCTGAGAGTGTACTTACTGAGTAGGTGTGCCTAATGAACTGACCTGAGAGTGTACTTACTGAGTAGGTGTGCCAAATGAAGTGACTTGAGAGTGTACTTACTGAGGAGGTGTGCCTAATGAAGTGACCTGAGAGTTTACGTACTGTTGAGGTGTGCCTAATGAAGTGTCCTGAGAGTGTACTTACTCACGAGGTGTGCCTAATGAAGTGTCCTAAGAGTGTACTTACTCACGAGGTGTGCCTAATGAAGTGTCCTGAGAGTGTACTTACTGACTAAATGTGCCTAATGAAGTGACCTGAGAGTGTACTTACTGACTAGGTGTGCCTATTGAAGTGACCCGAGAGTGTACTTACTGACGAGGTGTGCCTAATGAAGTGACCTGAGAGTTTACCTACTGTTGAGGTGTGCCTAATGAAGTGACCTGAGAGTGTACTTACTGAGTAGGTGTGCCTATTGAAGTGACCTGAGAGTGTACTTACTGATGAGGTGTGCCTAATGAAGTGTCCTGAGAGTGTACTTACTGAGTAGGTGTGCCTAATGAAGTGCTCTGAGAGTGTACTTATTGAGGAGGTGTGCCTAATGATGTGTCCTGAGAGTGTACTTACTCACGAGGTGTGCCTAATGAAGTGACCTGAGAGTGTACTTACTGACTAGGTGTGCCTATTGAAGTGACCCGAGAGTGTACTTACTGACGAGGTGTGCCTAATGAAGTGACCTGAGAGTTTACCTACTGTTGAGGTGTGCCTAATGAAGTGACCTGAGAGTGTACTTACTGAGTGGGTGTGCCTATTGAAGTGAGCTGAGAGTGTACTTACTGACGATATGTGCCTAATGAAGTGACCTGAGAGTGTACTTATTGAGGTGTGCCTAATGAAGTGTCCTGAGGGTGTACTTACTGAGTAGGTGTGCCTAATGAAGTGCCCTGAGAGTGTACTTATTGAGGTGTGCCTAATGAGGTGTCCTGAGAGTGTAGTTAGTGACTAAATGTGCCTAATGAAGTGACCTGAGAGTGTACTTACTGAGTAGGTGTACCTAATGAAGTGACCTGAGAGTGTACTCACTGACTAGGTGTGCCTAATGAAGTGACCTGATGGTGTACTTAGTGAGTAGGTGTGCCTAATGAAGTGACCTGAGAGTGTACTTACTGACAAGGTGTGCCTAATGAAGTGACCTGAGGGTGTACTTACTGAGTAGGTGTGCCTAATGAAGTGCTCTGAGAGTGTACTTATTGAGGAGGTGTGCCTAATGATGTGTCCTGAGAGTGTACTTACTCACGAGGTGTGCCTAATGAAGTGTTCTGAGGGTGTACTTACTGAGTAGGTGTGCCTAATGATGTCACCTGAGTGTACTTACTGAGTAAGTGTGCCTGATGATGTCACCTGAGTGTACTTACTGAGTAGGTGTGCCTAATGATGTCACCTGAGTGTGTACTTAGTGAGTAGGTGCGCCTAATGAAGTGTCCTGAGAGTGTAGTTAGTGAGTATGTGTGCCTAATGAAGTGTCCTGAGAGTGTACTTACTGAGTAGGTGTACCTAATGATGTCACCTGAGAGTGTACTTACTGAGGAGGTGTGCCTAATGAAGTGACCTGAGAGTGTAGTTAGAGAGTAGGTGTGCCTAATGAAGTGACCTGAGAGTGTAGTTAGTGAGTAAGTGTGCCTAATGAAGTGTCCTGAGAGTGTACTTAGTAAGTGTGCCTAATGAAGTGACCTGAGAGTGTACTTAGTGAGTAAGTGTGCCTAATGATGTCACCTGAGAGTGTAGTTAGTGAGTAAGTGTGCCTAATGAAGTGACCTGAGAGTGTAGTTAGTGAGTATGTGTGCCTAATGAAGTGACCTGAGAGTGTACTTAGTGAGTATGTGTGCCCAATGAAGTGTCCTGCGAGTGTACTTACCGGCCAATCAATGGTGTTGTAGAGTGTGTGGCATGTGCTCAGTCAGTCGGCTTGACCGCTCGCCATCGATCGGCGAGGCGGCCTCCAAAGTCAATACGGCAAAGACAACATCTCCATTGATGTGTGGGCGTGGCCTGAGAGCAGGTGGCCCGCTCGCATCGCCGCCACCACCACAGTCGGACTTGGCGCTCACCTCACGCTCCGCCGCGTCACTCCCAATACTTGTATTGATTATTGGTTGCCGCCAATCACACAGACCATGGACAGGAGACGAAGAACATTTAGATGATCCCACATTTCAAAATGTTTCCTTTTTCTTGGATCCATGTTCTGCAGATGCATGATGCAGACGCACACAGTAAATAATACACACAGTAAATAATACACACAGTAAATAATACACACAGTAACTAATACACACAGTAAACAATACACACAGTAAATAATACAAACATAATGATAATAATAATAATAATGGATAAGATTCACACACTGTGCATGCAAAACATTATTAATGTAATTAAGCTCATATTTCAGTCGGAAAGAAGTTTAAACTTGGGATTGTGTTTTTATTTATTAACCCCGTTTCCATATGAGTTGGGAAATGGTGTTAGATGTAAATATAAACAGAATACAATGATTTGCAAATCCTTTTCAAGCCATATTCAGTTGAATATGCTACAAAGACAACATATTTCATGTTCAAACCCATAAACTTTAATTTTTTTTTGCAAATAATCATTAACTTTAGAATTTGATGACAGCAACACGTGACCAAAAAGTTGGGAAAGGTGGCAATAAATACTGATAAAGTTGAGGAATGCTCATCAAACACTTATTTGGAACATCCCACAGGTGTGCAGGCTAATTGGGAACAGGTGGGTGCCATGATTGGCTATAAAAACATCTTCCCAAAAAATGCTCAGTCTTTCACAAGAAAGGATGGGGCGAGGTACACCCCTTTGTCCACAACTGCGTGAGCAAATAGTCAAACAGTTTAAGAACAACCTTTCTCAAAGTGCAACTGCAAGACATTTAGGGATTTCAACATCTACGCTCCATAATATCATCAAAAGGTTCAGAGAATCTGGAGAAATCACTCCACGTAAGCGGCATGGCCGGAAACCAACATTGAATGACCGTGACCTTCCATCCCTCAGACGGCACTGTATCAAAAACCGACATCAATCTCTAAAGGATATCACCACATGGGCTCAGGAACACTTCAAAAAAACCACTGTCACTAAATACAGTTAGTCGCTACATCTGTAAGTGCAAGTTAAAGCTCTACTATGCAAAGCGAAAGCCATTTATCAACAACATCCAGAAACGCCGCCGGCTTCTCTGGGTCCGAGATCACCTAAGATGGACTGATGCAAAGTGGAAAAGTGTTCTGTGGTCTGACGAGTCCACATTACAAATTGTTTTTGGAAATATTCGAAATCGTGTCATCTGGACCAAAGGGGAAGCGAACCATCCAGACTGTTATCCACGCAAAGTGTAAAAGCCAGCATGTGTGATGGTATGGGGGTGCATTAGTGCCCAAGGCATGGGTAACTTACACATCTGTGAAGGCACCATTAATGCTGAAAGGTCCATACAGGTTTTGGAACAACATATGTTGTCATCCAAGCAACGTTATCATGGACGCCCCTGCTTATTTCAGCAAGACAAGTGTTACAACAGCGTGGCTTCGTAAAACAAGACTGCGGGTACTTTTTCTGGCCCGCCTGCAGTCCAGACCTGTCTCCCATGGAAAATGTGTGAAGCGTAAAATAGGACAGCGGACTGTTGAAGGACTGAAGCTCTACATAAAACAAGAATGGGAAAGAATTCCACTTTCAAAGCTTCAACAATTAGTTTCCTCAGTTCCCAAACGTTTATTGAGTGTTGTTAAAAGAAAAGGTGATGTAACACAGTGGTGAACATGCCCTTTCCCAACTACTTTGGCACGTGTTGCAGCCATGAAATTCTAAGTTAATTATTATTCGCAAAAAAATAAATCAAGTTTATGAATTTGAACATCAAATATGTTGTCTTTGTAGCAAATTCAACTGAATATGGGTTGAAAATGTTTTGCTTATCATTGTATTCTGTTTATATTTACATCTAACACAATTTCCCAACTCATATGGAAACAGGGTTTGTATATATATATATATATATATATATATATATATATATATATATATATATATAATTTACAGATAAACACTGACATTTATGATTTATATATTGTTATTTGCAGATGAAATGGTCACATGACCCTCATGCATTCAAGTCAACTTCCTGACTGCCGGACGTTGCCAACAAAAGTCGGACTTTTTATGAACACTTTATTTTGAAATCTTGCCGTTGTGTTGTGTTATTGCTTTGTGTTTCATTAACTTCCTCTTCGGCGAGAAAGAACCCTGACCTAACACCGTCTGGTTATTTCCAGGCCACACCCGAGCAAAAGTTCCTGGACGTTCGAAGGCTGAAAAGCAGAGAAAAGAGGCGTCGACGTTGAAGGCCAAACTACTTCCTGTTTGCGGGAAGTGGGTCGCAGTCAACAGGAGCGACGTCGCCGTCACAAACGTCCGACTCCTTCCAGCACGAGGCTTTGAGAAGACGGCAGGCGGATGATTGTGAGGCGCCATGAAAGCGAGCGTTCTCCTCCCGTGTGTCATTCTGCCGCTCGCCCACCAACCTTTGAAGTGGCGGCGCTCTCTCTCTCTTTCTCTCTGTCTTCTGTCTTCTTGTCTCATTAAACATAAAAGTGCAAAAATAAAAAAAAATCCAAATGAACTGTTTACCCTGTTACTTTAAAATGCGCAATTTACCCTCGCCGGGCGAGACGTCTCGCAATTACCACGCCGCGCCTCTCCCGCGTCCATTTAGCGCATTTTCTAGAACAAACCCCGCTAATCATGTGGCAGATCAAAGTGACAGCGCCGAGCTGCTTTAAATATTCAAATCTGCACCGTTCAAAAATCTTAAAGCACATCAAAGAATTCGCCTTTTTTTAATTTTCCTGCGCGGCCGCCTTAGATGCAGATGTGCACGCGCTCCGAGTCCAATTAAATATTGCTAACCTCGGCATTTTTCTCTTGGATTTCCATACTGTTTGTTTTCTTGTGCCGGCAGACGGAGATGGCGGTGATTGCCCGCCTGCCACGTGGCTGTCAGCAACCCACGCGCCACAACACAAATACAAAGGAAGCACCTGGAACATCACACCACGCCCCCATCGGCACCCGGCTGGATCTCGCGTGAGAGGAGGAGAAGGGGTTAGTGGTCTTGGATGAAAATGATGGAAAGCGTCACTCTACGTAGCGAGAGTTGGAATTGCCGCACTTTGTTGGCTAGAAAACTTGTTAGAAGTACAGCAATGTCACTGATTTAGTAGTACTTACAATATTTGTTTCTTTGGCACACTCCACACTTGTAGAACATCCAATCTTCTGGTACAGGTGCCCAGACTACAAACATTTTTTCTCAGTTATAGATCCCCAATATTGTAGTACGTCAATCATTGTCATTTACAGATCGCTGATATTCTAGTACTTCCAATCATTGTTTGTGTGATAGTGATCATTGATATTGTAGTACTTTCAATCATTGTTTATCAGTTACAGACCCCCGATATAGTAATACTTCCAAACATTGTTTGTCTGATAAATATCCCCAATATTGTAGAACTTCAATCATTGTCATTTACAGATCCCTGATATTGTAGTACTTCCAATCATTGTTTGTGTGATAGAGATCACTGATATTATAGTACTTCCAAAAATTGTTGGTCTGATAAATATCCCTGCTATTGTAGTACTTCCAATCATTGTTTGTCAGTTACAGATCCCTGATATACTAATACTTCGAAACATTGTTTTTCTGATAAATATCCCTTATATTGTAGAACTTCAATCATTGTCATTTACAGATCCCTGATATTGTCGAACTTCCAATCATCGTTTGTCTGATAGAGATCACTGATATTATAGTACTTCCAATCATTGTTTGTCAGTTACAGATCCCTGATATTGTCGAACTTCCAATCATTGTTTGTCTGATAGAGATCACTGATATTGTAGTACTTTCAATCATTGTTTATCAGTTACAGACCCCCGATATAGTAATACTTCCAAACATTGTTTGTCTGATAAATATCCCTTATATTGTAGAACTTCAATCATTGTCATTTACAGATCGCTGATATTGTCGAACTTCCAATCATTGTTTGTCTGATAGAGATCACTGATATTATAATACTTCCAATCATTGTTTATCACTTACCGATCCCTGATATTCTAGTACTTCCAAATATTGTTTGTTTGATAAATATCCCTGATATTGTAGTACTTCCAATCATTGTTTGTCAGTTACAGTCCCAGATATTGCAGTACTTACAATCACTGTTTGTCTGATAAAGAGCCTTTATATTTACTACTTTCAATAATTGTCCATTACAAATCCCTGATATTGTAGTACTTCTAATCATTGTTTGTCAGTTACAGATCGTTGATATGAAAGTACTTCCAATAACTGTTTGTCGGTTAAAGATCCCAGATATTGTAGTACTTCCAATCATTGTTTGTCAGTTACAGTCCCAGATATTGTAGTACTTACAATCACTGTTTGTCTGATAAAAAGCCCTTATATTTAGTACTTTCAATAATTGTCAATTACAGATCCCTGATATTGTAGTACTTCCAATCATTGTTTGTTGGTTACAGATCCCTGATATTGTAGTACTTCCAATCATTGTTTGTACTTTCAATAATTGTTTGTCTGATAGAGCTAACTGATATTGTAGTACTTCCAATCATTGTTTGTCAGTTACAGATCGTTGATATGAAAGTACTTCCAATCATTGTTTGTCGGTTAAAGATCCCTGATATTGTAGTACTTCCAATCATTGTTTGTTGGTTACATATCCCTGATATTGTAGTACTTCCAATCATTGTTTGTCAGTTACAGTCCCAGATATTGTAGTACTTACAATCACTGTTTGTCTGATAAAGAGCCCCTATATTTAGTACTTTCAATAATTGTCAATTACAGATCCTTGATATTGTAGTACTTCCAATCATTGTTTGTCGGTTAAAGATCCCTGATATTGTAGTACTTCCAATCATTATTTGTCAGTTACAGTCCCAGATATTGTAGTACTTACAATCAATGTTTGTCTGATAAAGAGCCCTTATATTTAGTACTTTCAATAATTGTCTGTTGCAGATCCCTGATATTGTAGTACTTCTAATCATTGTTTGTCAGTTATAGATCGTTAATATGAAAGTACTTCCATTAACTGTTTGTCGGTTACAGATCCCTGATATTGTAGTACTTCTAATCATTGTTTGTCTGATAAATATCCCTGATATTGTAGTACTTCCACTCATTGATTGTCGGTTACAGTCCCAGATATTGTAGTACTTAAAATCATTGTTTTTCAGATAAAGATCCCTTATATTTAGTACTTTCAATAATCGTTAGTTACAGATCACTGATATTGTAGTACTTCCAATCATTGTTTGTCAGTTACTGATCCCAGATATTGTAGTACTTCCAATCATTGTTTGCCTGCTAAAAATCACTGTTATTGTAGTACTTCCAATCATTGTTTGTCTGCCAAAGATCAATGATATTGTAATACTTTCAATCATTGTCAGTTGCAGATCCCTGATATTGTAGTACATCAGTTTCAGATCCCCGATATTGTAGTACTTCGAATCATTGTTTTTCTCATAAAGATCCCTAATATTATAGTACTTCAATCATTGTCAGTTACAGATCTCTGATATTGTAGTACTTCCAATCATCGTTTGTCAGTTACAGATCCGTATTATTGTAGTACTTCCAATCATTGTTTGTTGGTTACATATCCCTGATATTGTAGAACTTCCAATCATTGTTTGACTGATAAAGATCACTGATATTGTAGTACTTACAATCATTGTTTGTCGGTTACAAATCCCTGATTTTATAGTACTTTCAATCATTGTCCATCACAGATCCCCGATATTGTAGTACTTCCAATCATTGTTTGTTGGTTACAGATCCCTGATTTTTTAGTACTGCCAATCATTGTTTGTTTAATAAAGATCCCTGATATTATAGTACTTTCCATCATTGTTTTTCAGTTACAGATCCCTGATGTTGTAGTACTTCCAAGCATTGTTGGTCTGCTAAAATCCCTGATACTGTAGTACTTCCAATATTTTTTTGTTGGTAACAGATCCCTGATATTGTAGTACTTGCAATCATTGTTTGTCTGCTAAAGATCAGTGATATTGTAGTCAGTCCTATCGTTGTCTGGTACAGATCTGCATTATTGTAGTACGTGGAGTGGTTGTGTTCCGTGTACATTTTGCTGTGTTATTCTCGGCACCAACAGCGCTTGGGATGCTAGGTCTTTAAACAAAGGCAAAGGCTTCAAAGGCACGATCAGTACAAATGCTATACGTCGTGGTTGATTTGTGTTTTTTTGCAGGATTGCCGGGATCCTTCAGGAACATGAGAGCTAAATAATCTATGATAAAAAATGGTGTAAGAAGCAAAGCAAAGCTCCACACACAAAAAGAGTAGCTTTACGCTAACATGTTTCTTCTAACGTGACGTGACAAGTCAGCCTCCCCGAGCATTTGATGCCAGCTCGGCAAGAATCCTGACAGTTTATCAGTACAAGGTGCTATTGACACATTTCAGTTCGCAAAAGACGACAAAGCGCTGAGGTTCAGTCAGAAGTAATTTTCAAAAATGACAACGCCGCTATTTCATCTCTGCTTGGCGTCGGAAGGCAGACTGAGGAGGCGTGGTGGCATCACCTGGGATTTAGGACTTTCCAGGCTAGGACACGGACTATGAAGAACTCTTCTTCCGGCTTCTTGCAAAGTCCGGCCGACCCCGAAAACCAAAACACTGCATCGCACCTCAAGATAAAAGCTCGTATTGCCAAAACCGTTAAGGAAGACATCTGCTAAACTACATTTCCTCTCATGAGGCAAGGTGACGCCATGCCTCACAAACTAACTGATGCGGTGCCGCTGTCAACTTGTCTCCTCATCCACACAAATTGGAAAGATCTCTCCTGAAACCGTCTCCTTGTTTCAGAGCAGAAGACAAAATATTTCAGTGTTTTGTTTGGTTTTTGTGGGCAAAATGGAAATGAGCTCCTGGTGGAACTTGCATGAACAGAAATCCATCCATCCATCCATCCATTTTCTACCGCTTATTCCCTTTTGGGGTCGCGGGGGACGCTGGCGCCTATCTCAGCTACAATCGGGCGGAAGGCGGGGTACACCCTGGACAAGTCGCCACCTCATCGCAGGGCCAACACAGATAGACAACATTCACACACTAGGGACCATTTAGTGTTGCCAATCAACCTATCCCCAGGTGCATGTCTTTGGAGGTGGGAGGGGCCTATCCCCAGGTGCATGTCTTTGGAGGTGGGAGGAAGCCGGAGTACCCGGAGGGAACCCACGCATTCACGGGGAGAACATGCAAACTCCACACAGAAAGATCCCGAGCCTGGATTTGAACCCAGGACTGCAGGACCTTCGTATTGTGAGGCAGACGCACTAACCCCTCTGCCACCGTGAACCCTGAACAGAAATCAGAATCAGAAATACTTTATTAATCTTTGAGGTGAAATGAACATGTTCAGCACAATCCCATTCAAGATCAGGGCATTGAGGGGATCTGGTTTTGTGGCTGCAGGATTAGGTCTCTGCTTTTTGCAGATGATGTGGTCCTGATGGCTTCATCTGGCCAGGATCTTCAGCTCTCGCTGGATCGGTTCGCAGCCGAGTGTGAAGCACCTCCAAGTCCGAGTCCATGGTTCTCGCCCGGAAAAGGGAGGAGTACCAAGTCCGGGTTGGGGAGGAGACCCTGCCCTAAGTGGAGGAGTTCAAGTACCTTGGAGTCTTGTTCCCGAGTGAGGGAGGAGTGGATGGTTACAGTGATGCAGTTACAGTACCGGTCTGTTGTGGTGAAGAAGGAGCTGAGCCGGAAGGCAAAGCTCTCAATTTACCGGTCGATCTACGTTCCCATCCTCACCTATGGTCATGAGCTTTGGGTCATGACCGAAAGGATAAGATCACGGGTACAAGCGGCCCAAATGAGTTTCCAGGTCTCTCCCTTAGAGATAGGGTGAGAAGCTCTGCCATCCGGGAGGAACTCAAAGTAAAGCCGCTGCTCCTCCACATGGAGAGGAGCCAGATGAGGTGGTTCGGGCATCTGGTCAGGATGCCACCCGAACGCCTCCCTAGGGAGGTGTTTAGGGCACGTCCAACCGGTAGGAGGCCACAAGGAAGACCCAGGACACCGACTACTACTACCGAGGCCTCCTGGCTGCCTCCAAGGTGAGGTCCAGCCGGGAGGAGATGTCAGGGCAGGTTGAGGACACGCTGGAGAGACTAGCTGACCCGTGAATGCCGCAGTGTCGCCCCCTGTGGAACTAGACTAGGTGGCGGGGGGGACCGGGACATTTGTGCATCTCTGCTTAGACTGCTGCCCCCGCGACCTGGACTCGGCTCAGCGGCGGGAAATAGACGGATTGATGGAGGATTTCATAGCAATTTCAAATCCATCCATCCATTTCCTACCGCTTGTCTCTTTCTTGGGATCGCGGGGGGTGCTGTACCCAATCTCAGCTGCATTTGGGCGGAAAGCGGGGTACACCCTGGACAAGACGCCACCTCCTCGCAGGGCCACAATTTCAAATCTTTTTTATTTTAGACCAGTTGATCAGCCATTCTTTTTCTGCTCTGCCCCCCTCTCCTTTGTGGAGGGGGGGGGGGGGGGGGGCACAGGTTCAGTGAGCACAGATGAAGCACTGGCTGTCCAGGGTCAAGACCCAGGGTGGACCACTCTCCTGTGCCTCGGTTGCTGCTGACCTATCTCCACTCGGGATGTTCTCCTGCTGGCCCAACTATGGACTGGACTCTCACTATTATGTTAGATCCACTATGGACTGGACTCTCACTATTATGTTAGATCCACTATGGACTGGACTCTCACTATTATGTTAGATCCACTATGGACTGGACTCTCACACTCTTATGTTAGATCCACTATGGACTGGACTCTCTCACTATTATGTTAGATCCACTATGGACTGGACTCTCACACTATTATGTTAGATCCACTATGGACTGGACTCTCACTATTATGTTAGATCCACTATGGACTGGACTCTCACTATTATGTTAGATCCACTATGGACTGGACTCTCACTATTATGTTAGATCCACTATAGACTGGACTATCACACTATTATGTTAGATCCACTATGGACTGGACTCTCACTATTATGTTAGATCCACTACGGACTGGACTCTCACTATTATGTTAGATCCACTATGGACTGGACTCTCACTATTATGTTAGATCCACTATGGACTGGACTCTCACTATTATGTTAGATCCACTATGGACTGGACTCTCACTATTATGTTAGATCCACTATGGACTGGACTCTCACACTCTTATGTTAGATCCACTATGGACTGGACTCTCTCACTATTATGTTAGATCCACTATGGACTGGACTCTCACACTATTATGTTAGATCCACTATGGACTGGACTCTCTCACTATTATGTTAGATCCACTATGGACTGGACTCTCACTATTATGTTAGATCCACTATGGACTGGACTCTCACTATTATGTTAGATCCACTATGGACTGGACTCTCACACTCTTATGTTAGATCCACTATGGACTGGACTCTCTCACTATTATGTTAGATCCACTATGGACTGGACTCTCACTATTATGTTAGATCCACTATGGACTGGACTCTCACTATTATGTTAGATCCACTATGGACTGGACTCTCACACTCTTATGTTAGATCCACTATGGACTGGACTCTCTCACTATTATGTTAGATCCACTATGGACTGGACTCTCACACTATTATGTTAGATCCACTATGGACTGGACTCTCACTATTATGTTAGATCCACTATGGACTGGACTCTCACTATTATGTTAGATCCACTATGGACTGGACTCTCACTATTATGTTAGATCCACTATAGACTGGACTATCACACTATTATGTTAGATCCACTATGGACTGGACTCTCACTATTATGTTAGATCCACTACGGACTGGACTCTCACTATTATGTTAGATCCACTATGGACTGGACTCTCACTATTATGTTAGATCCACTATGGACTGGACTCTCACTATTATGTTAGATCCACTATGGACTGGACTCTCACACTCTTATGTTAGATCCACTATGGACTGGACTCTCTCACTATTATGTTAGATCCACTATGGACTGGACTCTCACACTATTATGTTAGATCCACTATGGACTGGACTCTCTCACTATTATGTTAGATCCACTATGGACTGGACTCTCACTATTATGTTAGATCCACTATGGACTGGACTCTCACTATTATGTTAGATCCACTATGGACTGGACTCTCACACTATTGTGTTAGATCCACTATGGACTGGACTCCCACTATTATGCTAGATCCACTATGGACTGGACTCTCACTATTATGTTAGATCCTTTATGGACTGGACTCACACTATTATGTTAGATCCACTATGGACTGGACTCTCACACTCTTATGTTAGATCCACTATGGACTGGACTCTCACACTATTATGTTAGATCCACTATGGACTGGACTCTCTCACTATTATGTTAGATCCACTATGGACTGGACTCTCACACTATTATGTTAGATCCACTATGGACTGGACTCTCTCACTATTATGTTAGATCCACTATGGACTGGACTCTCACTATTATGTTAGATCCACTATGGACTGGACTCTCACTATTATGTTAGATCCACTATGGACTGGACTCTCACACTATTGTGTTAGATCCACTATGGACTGGACTCCCACTATTATGCTAGATCCACTATGGACTGGACTCTCACACTATTATGTTAGATCCACTATGGACTGGACTCTCACACTATTATGTTAGATCCACTATGGACTGGACTCTCTCACTATTATGTTAGATCCACTATGGACTGGACTCTCACTATTATGTTAGATCCACTATGGACTGGACTCTCACTATTATGTTAGATCCACTATGGACTGGACTCTCACACTATTGTGTTAGATCCACTATGGACTGGACTCCCACTATTATGCTAGATCCACTATGGACTGGACTCTCACACTATTATGTTAGATCCACTATGGACTGGACTCTCACTATTATGCTAGATCCACTATGGACCAGAATCTCTCACAATATGCTAGATCGACTCGACGTGGGTCTGTGGGGGGTGGGGAGGGAGGTGGGGGAGGGTGGTTCTCATTTTTATCCCTTTGGGTTGAGTTTTTCCTTGCCCTGATGTGGAATCTGAGCCGAGGATGTTGTTGTGGCTTGTGCAGCCCTTTGAGACAATGGAGATTTAGGGCTGTAAAGGTAAACACTGATTGATTGATTGATTGAAATCAACACCACAACCTGACATTGATTAAGCGTTGTCAAAAAGCATGTTGTTTCAACGTTGTATTTGTGTTGTAGAATATTGTTTGGGAAATGAGCACATTTCAAAATTGTCGTATCAGCGTCACAAGCTGCGGCATCTTTAACTGCCACAATCGTGGTCAGGATCGCTTCATTTGGTGAGATTTTTCTTATTTCTAGCACAAGAGCAAAGCCGGAAGAAGTCGGGTCGGTGAGCTGATTAAGAGTGAGACGATCAAACGTGACTTTTAACGCCATCACCTGGAAAATGTCGGCGTGTTCACGCCATTTTCACATGGGTAAGATTCGCATGTAGCATTCGGTAGGATGATAGCGTTAGCCAAGCTAGCTGCGGGCGACAAACAACCTACAGTACTTTGGAAAAACATGTTTGTTTACTTTTAGTCTTGAGTAAGCACACAAATGAATGAGTATTATTTTAGGGCAATGATCAAAGTATTTAAAGCAGGGGTGCCCATTACGTCGATGGCGAGCTACCAGTCGACCGCGGGGGGTGTGTCAGTCCATCTCCAGCCAGGCTTTTAAAAAAAATAGAGCTAAAAATGAGTGATCATCAATCTTCACCAAGACGTCACTTAAATGACATTCACGGTACCGGAGGGTCTTGTGAGATGAATATATGACAGAGAGGAAGGCGAGAAACACTTTTTATTTCAACAGACTCTCGCGCCGTACCTTCCGTCAAAACTCTAAAGGCCGACTGCACATTTCCTATCTTCACAATAAAAGCCCTGCTTCATGCTGCCTGCGCTAACTAAATACAGAGTCTCGGAAAACTGGCGTGCACAAGCGATCCCTCAGAAAACTGGCGTGCACAAGCGATCCCTCAGAAAGCTGGCGTGCACATCACTTGTGCACGCCAGCTTTCCCAGACTCTTATTTTGTTAGCGCAGGCAGCATGAAGCAGGGCTTTTAATGTGAAGATAGGAAATGTGCAGTCGGCCTTTAGAGTTTTGACGAAAGTCTGTTGAAATAAAAAGTGTTTCTGGCCTTCCTCTCTGTCATTTTTTCCTAATAATGAAGTGGCAGCAGCCAGCGTCATCTCACAAGACCCTCGGGTGCCGTGAATGTCAATCAAGCAAGCTACGGAATTTGCCGCCAATGTTTTTCTTGTAAAGTGTATGGAAGCTGGATGAATTAGATGCCAAAAACCAACCACTTTCATGTGGTATTGTACAGAAAGGACAACTTTTTTTCTCCTCCATTTGAAAATGTGGGCGTTATCATCATTACTGTCTGATTCCAATCAATGCAAGTCATCAGAATCAGGTAATACACCAACTTATATTCTTGTCTTTGTGAAAGAAAGACATCTATATGTGTTACACATGCTTGTATTATCATTAAACACATTTAACTTGTTTACAAAAATGTCTCTTTCATGAATAAATAAATATAAATGATATATATAAATGAGGTAGATCCCCTCCAGTTGGTCAATTGAAAAGTAGCTCGCCTGCAGAAAAAGTTCGGGCACCCCTGATTTAAAGGAACCATATGTAAGAATCTGGCCATAAATGGTACTGCAATCATGGTCAAAATGCTGTACTCCTCTCTCCCTGACTGAGGTTGCCAGATACCCGCCTGATTCCAGCTCAAGCTAAAACTGAAGAGTATACATTTTACCAAAGTATGTCTATAGGCTACTGTTTCAAACCTTTCAGGTTGCCATATAACTTAGTACATGTAGTCCACTATATGCAAACACCAATGAGAAATGATTTTATCATTTGATTATGTTGTCTGCATACCTTTCATGTTGTCATGATGACTAATGTTGGAAGCCATTACCTCAGCATATCAGGCACTGACACCACCCTTATCCACATAGCTTTTATTTCTACTAAATATATGTTGTCCTGTCAGTTGGATGACACGTGGACATGCATACCAACTAGCATATATTTCCCCCGTTAGCATGTATGTCCATTTTTCATTGACCGGGCTAGCGTGCTAACATTGGTTGCAGGAACATACTAGCTTTGTTAGACGAACTCATAGACTGTGTTGGACAATATAGTTGACATAGCAAATGTCAATTTATCACAAGTAATAAGAAAAGGTAAATACCTGTGTAGAGGGGGGCGTGGCCTGCATGTTTGCAGCGGAACGGGGTGTGCCAGGAACAGCCTCGCAGTGAGCGATAGGTGCGTAGATGGCCCAGGTGGGCCTTGTTGTCAAATCACCTGTCGCTCTGTATAAGCAGCAGCCTGGAGGAGAAAAGACTGAAACACAACAAGACAATTGCTGGAATAATAATACTGTATTGTGAACTTGAACTGGGCTCTCATGTCGGTGCTTGGTAGTCCGAAGAACCCCCTGGAGGGCGACCTCCACAACCTGACTTACCTATCAAGGAGGGAATGGGCATGTTTGGCGTCAAATGAAAACATCTTCAATGTTCTCCATCTATCAAATGTTCCTGGTTTTGTCATGAATAAGTTGAGAATGGTAACTTCTTGGGTACTGATTAATGCGAAGGGCTACCAGTTTGATACACACTTCAATAAATTGCCAGAAATAGCCAATTTGCTCCATTTACCATTAACTCTATGTTATTATTAATAATTAATGATATTTATCTTCGTGGAAACACTGAACATCTTAATGATTTCTCACAATAAATATATATAGAAACAGATAAATATTTTAAAAAAAAGGTATTTCTGTCTGTCATTCCGTCGTACATTTTTTTTCCTTCTACGGAAGGTTTTTGGAGAGAGTAAATGATGAAAAAAAACACTTAATTGAACGGTTTAAAAGAAAAGAAAACATAAAAAAAATTAAAATTTAATTTTGAAACATATTTTATCTTCAATTTCGACTCTTTAAAATTCAAAATTCAACCGAAAAAAAGAAGAGAAAAACTAGCTAATTTGAATCTTTTTGAAAAAAATTGAAAAAAGAATTTATGGAACATCATTAGTCTTTTTTCCTGATTAAGATTAATTTTAGAATTTTGATGACATGTTTTAAATAGGTTAAAATCCAATCTGCACTTTGTTAGAATATATAACAAATTGGACCAAGCTATATTTCTAACAAAGACAAATCATTATTTCTTCTAGATTTTCCAGAACAAAAATTTTAAAAGAAATTCGAAAGACTTTGAAATAAGATTTAAATTTGATTCTACAGATTTTTCTAGATTTGCCAGAATAATTTATTTGAATTTTAATCATAATAAATTTGAGAAGATATTACACAAATATTCTGCGTCGAAAAAACAGAAGCTAAAATGAAAAATGAAATGAAAATCAATTTATTATTCTTTACAATAAAAAAAATAAAAAATACTTGAAAATGTATTTAAATTGTCAGGAAAGAAAAGGAAGGAGTTTAAAAGGTAAAAAGGTATATGTGTTTAAAGGGGAACATTATCACAATTTAAGAAGGGTTAAAACCAATAAAAATCATTTCCCAGTGGCTTATTTAATTTTTTCGAAATTTTTTTCAAAATTTTACCCATCATGAAATATCCCGAAAAAAGGCTTTAAAGTGCCTGATTTTCGCTATCTGTAAATCCACCCGTCCATTTTCCTGTGACGTCACATAGTGACGCCAACACAAACAAACATGGCGGATAGAACAGCAAGATATAGCGACATTAGCCCGGATTCAGACTCGGATTTCAGCGGCTGAAGCGATTCAACAGATTACGCATGTATTGAAACGGATGGTTGGAGTATGGAGGCAGATAGCGAAAACGAAATTGAAGAAGAGTACCACTGGAGCAACTTAAATCCGTTGCTTGGTAAGTGTTTGTTTGGCATTAAATGTGGGTGGAGGGAAAGGCTGGATGCAAATATAGCTACCAATGTACATACAGCTAGCCTAAATAGCATGTTAGCATCGATTAGCTGGCAGTCATGCCGTGACCAAATATGTCTGATTAGCACATAAGTCAATAACATCAACAAAACTCACCTTTGTGATTTCGTTGACTTTATCGTTGCAAATGCATCTGCTTTGAGTGTCACAGGATATCCACACATTGTTGCCATTTCTGCCAAGTTAGCATCGATTAGCATGCCGTGCTAATCGATGCACACTCCACGTAAGTCAACTTGTATCCGTCCTTGATGGTGTTGTTACACCTCCGACAACACACCGACGAAGAATGATGTCTCCAAGGTACGGAAAACAGTCGAAAAAACTGAAAATAACAGAGATGATTTGACTTGTGTGTGTAATGTGTTTGAGAAAATGGTGGATTGTTTCCCGTTGTAACGTCACGGGTGAAAGGTTTAAATCGCCAAATTCACCCTTTTAGAGTTCGGAAATCGGTTAAAAAAACATATGGTCTTTTTTCTGCAACATCAAGGTTAATATTGACGCTTACATAGGTCTGCTGATAATGTTCCCCTTTAAAAATCCTAAAATCATTTTTAAGGTTGTATTTTTTCTCTAAAATTGACTTTCTGAAAGTTATAAGAAGCAAAGTAAAAAAATTAATTTATTTATTTAAACAAGTGAAAACCAAGTCTTTAAAATATTTTCTTGGATTTTCAAATTCTATTTGAGTTTTGTCTCTCTTAGAATTAAAAATGTCAAGCAAAGCGAGACCAGCTTGCTAGTAAATAAATATAATTTAAAAAATAGAGGCAGCTCACTGGTAAGTGCTGCTATTTGAGCTATTTTTAGGACAGGCCAGCGGGCAACTCATCTGGTCCTTACGGGCGACCTGGAGCGTTGGTGACCCCTGCTTTAAAAGGACTAAGGTCTGACATGTTGAGTAACTTCACCGGTGGCAGTAGCCAGACCAAGATGGCAACCTGGATGTGACACACTCACTGACTTTCTCATTGGTCAAACAGTGGAGGGCGGGGCATCGGAATTGAAACGATAACATTATTTCGGGGCTGTAAATCAAATTTTGAAATGAGCCAATGAACTGCCGTTATCAGTTATAGAGGTATTGGAAAAGAAGATGACTTATTAATGCCTTTTGACTTACCATGGCCATTTAATGATGACTTGACATGACTCTTTAAAAGTAGTTTTTTCGGGGAAGCCGGGGGAACCTTGCACATCTCGGACACGTCAGAGATGAAAGCCGTGGATCACAGACAATTTGAAGAAAGGAGGATGTGCTTTAACTTCTTCACCGATATAACAACTGACTTTGTCGACGAAATAGAGCAGGTTTGGCCGCACTTTTACCTGATTTAAACCTCTCTTGGTATTTTTAGGCGGCAAGCTTTTGGAATAAGGTACAGTTTATATGATGTACATATATAAATATATATTAGATTAGATTAGATTAGATAGTACTTTATTTATTCCGTCAGGAGAGTTCCTTCAGGAAAATTAAAATTTTCAGCACAATCCCATTCAAGTTTAGACAAACATTACAGGGAGACAGAACAGGATCGCTGACGGGTCTGCCGGCTTCCAGCGCCCCTTACAAAAAAGATGAGATAAAGGTAAACAAAGGGGGGGGGGGGAGAAAAAAATAGAAGATTAAAATAAAATTGCAGACTGAGGCCAAGGGAAAAAAAAAAACAAATAAATAAAAAAAAAAATATATATATATATATATATATATATATGGAGAGAGTTACTTTGAATGCAGTCAACATAGCCACAAAGTCAGAATATTGGTATTCCCTTCCTTGGTCCAGTATTTCAGAAGCAACAAATGTTGGGATCACGGATAAGAAATGACTTCTTTGATGGCGTTGCTTGACACTTCCTGTTAGTCTTGCGGCCCGGGCCGTTATAAGACAAACTGAAGCGGCGAGTCGATGGACCCCCAGGGAGGCGCAGCAATGATTCGCCAGCGTGAAGTCTCGGCCGGGAATCGATGAGGCGGCTCGGCCTTCTAATTACTGCTCCGTTGGCCGGCGCCAGGACAAAATCAATTATGTCAAGTATTAGGCGGCGTGGCACTACAAAGGCCCCGCCCCCTTGTTAAAGCAGCTCCTCCGCACCGGGGACGGATTGCGCTCTTGATTTGAAGGTTCGTAGGACGAGTGGACGTGAGGGATCTACGTTCCCAGGATCCCTCAGGTCTCCGTCCGAGTGGTTTGCCGCGCAGCAAGGCTGCCCTCGGAGGTCACGATGTCTCATTACAATGCGCGCCAGCACCCTGACGTGACTATTTCAAGTTCTACTCCCAAAGCCACTTGAAAAGGTGTCCAATCACCACCTCAACCCCCCCTCCCCCGGGCGCCACTTCCTCGCCTCCTTATTAAAGCCGAGCGTGTGACGGCTACTTTGCAGGAGCTGATCAAACTTTAACGACCACTGAACTATTCCGCTTTCACATTAGGAGCCTGAAAGTGCAGGATGTGCATATCATGCATGCTCATGACTAATGGATGCATTGTTCCCTCCTCCGCGTAAGTCGGCTTTGTCTTTGATGCGGCGACGCCAGCAGAGAGAGATAAGACGCGTGTAAGGCCGTCACGTTAGCGGGCCCGCAAGGTGACAAACTACAACAAAGAACCAGGGAAGGCGTCCGGTCTCTGGAACAACTTGCTGCTCTTCTGGAAGGAAAAAAAAAAACTTTCTACAAGACATTGTGAGGACAGAGGGTGCAATGTCTCCATTTTCTCTTTTATAAAGGTTATTAAACATACAAGAACATCAAAAAAATAACAAAAACTTAATATCAGCAGTTTGACTTTAGGTTGATTTAGAAATGTAAACTTTCAAATTGTTAAAAAAAAAGATGAAAATATGACTTATATTTAACACTTTTATGAAGGATCCATAAAACCTAAAATGTGGATTTTTATTTAAAAAAGATTCATGCTCAAAAAATAATCATGAATTCAAATCAAAGTTGTTTTTGACATATTTAAGGCTCCAATCTCTTCACATCAAATATTTGACTTTTAAAAGTATTTGGAGGAACTATCTCACAGCTTGGTGTTTTTTCATAGCGAAAAAAGGGTGTTAAAAGGTATAAAACATTCAAAAACATCAAAGAAATAACAAAAAGTTCATATCAACCGATAGGTCTGAAGTTGATCTCGACATTTACCGTATTTTTCGGACTATAAGTCGCGAGTCTCACCCCCGGCCAAACTACAAAAAAAAAAATGCGACTTATAGTCAGAAAAATACGGTAAGTGTACATATTATAAAAAAAAAAAAAATATTGATATATGACTTACCATTAACACTACAATGTGGGTTTTTTTTATTATAAATGGTCAATGCTCAAAACATAGTTATGAATTAAAATCAAAGTTGCAATTAATTATTGACCTATTTAAGGCTCCAATGATTTTACATTAAATATTTAACAGTTGATGAGGAAATATTGCATATTTTGTGTTGTTTCTATAAAGAAAAAGTGTGTTTATTTGACTTAAAGAATATAAAACATTCAAAAACATAAAAAATAACCAAAACCTAACACCAAAGTATAGATAGAAATATATATATATATATATATATATATATATATATATATATATATATATATATATATATATATATATATATATATATATATATATATATATATATATATATATATATATATATATATAATTTGAACACTTTTAGGAGTGAGACCTTTGTGGATTTGTATGTAAAACGATCAATGCTCAACAAATAATTAAGAATTAAAATCTAGGTTGTTGTGAATTATTGACCTATTTGAGGCGCCAATCACTTTACATCAAATATTTAACTGTTGATGAGAAAATATTGCATATTTTGTGTTGTTTCTATAAAGAAAAAGGGTGTTTATTTGACTTAAAGTGTCTAAAACATACAAAATTCAAAACAAAAAATAACGTCAAAGTATAGATCAAAAATGTATATATATATACATACATATATATATATATACATACATATATATTTAGATATGTATACTTAATTTGAACACTTTTTAATTTGAACACTTTTAGGAGTGAGACCCTTGTGGATTTGAATGTAAAACAGTCAATGCTCAACAAATAATTAAGAATTAAAATCAATGTTGTTTTGAATTATTGACCTATTTGAGGCTCCAATCAATTTACATCAAATATTTAACTTTTGAATTTATTAGGGAGAAAATATTGCACAATTTATGTTTTTTCTACAGAGAAACATATACAATGACATGAAGGGTACAAAACATACAAACACTATAAAAATAACAAAAACTTAATATCAACGGTTGGATCTGAAGTTGATCTAGAAATTTAAACGTGTAAGTTATAAAAAAAACATATTTATATATGACTTACTGTGAAGACTGTGTGGCATAACAATGCCGGATTTGTTCCTCCGTGGATGTGTCGTCAAGAACACAGCAAAAGGTATGAAATAAAGGATTTATTAAATGAATAAAACAGGCTAGGAACAAAAACACTGGGAAAGGCAAACAAATGGTGCTAGCATGGAGGCTAGGAATATGAACAGAAACACTATACTTGGCACAAAGGCACAAAAAGGGAAAAACAAAACAACTAGCATGAAAGCTAGGAAAAAAATAAAGCTTAGCATGGAAGCTGGCGAGAAAGAGCATGAAAAAACAAGTCACCAGCAGTTGCGTGAAAGCAAACTAGGATCCCAGGCAGAACTAACAAAAGGGGCGAGCTTAAATAAGGGAGGTAATTAGTACAACAGGTGTGCCGGAACTGAGAGTAGCAGGTGGAAACAATATGAAACCATAGTGACAAACTAAACAGGAAATAAGGAGGTCAAACTACCCGAAAATGATATAAAAATGGAACAAAGCAACAATATGTGAAGATCCGAGCAGCAGATCGCAACATTTACTTTAATACTTATGACTGAGAACCTTCAGGGTCCAGGAGATTCCTCAATAATTACTGCAGGCAACGTGTGTAAGTTTTACAATACAACTAAAACTATTCATACTTACTAAAGTGTCCCATGTGTGATGTCTGTAGGAGTGTTTTCATGCATATTTGTACATGCTATCGTCATGTAATCAAGCTAGCCTCATTAGCCATGAATTGATTAATTGAAAAACGTATTCGGGTGTTTCCATTTAGTGGTCAATTGTACGGAATATGTACTGAATGGTGCGATCTACTAATAAAAGTTTCAATCAATCAATCAAGTTTATGAATGTCTGTGTTTGTATTATTAACTTACATTCTTTTTGTATTGTTTCACTTTCACAAATTCCTCAGTAAATTCAGCAAAACTGTCAGCGTGGAGTTATTGAGTCTGTTTAGCGGATTGGAGAGCTAGCTTGCGCAGCTAGTGGGTCCATGACCAGGACTTCTGTTTTGTTTGATCAGCTGTTTTACTGCCGTGAAAACAATATAGGTATGTAAATGAACATTTGCTAAATCTTTCTGTCTAAATAACTCATTTCACAATGTATATATCTGCCACGGTGTGGCTACCAATGGAAAAATATATATGTATTTTTCAACTTAGTAGGTGTGGCTTATTGTCCAGTGTGGTTAATATATGGGGGGAAAAAAAACATCACTAAAATTTAGTGGGTGCAGCTTACAGCCTGGTGCAGCTAATATATAAAAATATACATTTTTCCTCTAAAATTTAGTGGTGGGGCTAATATATGCAAATATATATTTTTCTTTTAAGATTTGGTGGGTGCGGCTTATATATGGACAACTATGTTTTTGTTTTAAAATGTAGTGGGTGCGGCTTATATATGAACAACTATGTTTTTGTTTTGAAATGTAGTGGGTGCGGCTTATATATGGACAACTATGTTTTTGTTGTAAAATGTCGTGGGTGCGGCTTATATATGGACAACTATGTTTTTGTTGTAAAATGTAGTGGGTGCGGCTTATATATGGACAACTATGTTTTTGTTGTAAAATGTAGTGGGTGCGGCTTATAGTCCTGCGCGGACAGTATATGGAACCATATTTTTTTCTTCTGAAATGTAGTGGGTGCGGCTTGTAGTCCGGTGCGGCTAATATTTGTAACAATATTTTTTTGCTTCTGTAATTTAGTGGGTGCGGATTTTAGTCCGGTGCAGCTAATATATAGAAAAACAATTTTCTTCACAAATTTAGTGGGTGCGACTTATAGTCCAGTACGGCTAATATATCCAACAATATTGTTCCATATATTAGCCGCAACTACAGTATAAGCTGCACCCACTAAATCGCAGAAGAAAAAAATATTGTTCCCTATATTATACGCTGAAATTTGGTGGGTGCGGCTTATAGTCTGGTGCGGCTAATATATGGAACAATATTTTTTTTTCTTCTAAAATTTTCTTGGTGTGGCTTATAGTCCATTGCGGATAATACATGAAACAATATTTTTTTTTCTTCTAAAATTTTGTTGGTGTGGCTCATAGTCCAGTGCGGCTAATACATGGAACAATTTGTTATTTTTCTTCTGAAATGTAGTGGGTGCGTCTTATAGTCCAGTGCGGCTAATACATGGAACAATTTGTTATTTTTCTTCTGGAATGTAGTGGGTGCGTCTTATAGTCCAGTGCGGCTAATACATGGGACAATATTTTTTTTCTTCTGGAGTGTAGTGGGTGTGGCTTGTAGTCGGTGCGGCTAATATATGGGAAATATTATTTTCTTCTGAAATTGATTGGGTGCTGTTTATAGTCCAGTGCGGCTATTATTTCAAACAATATTTTTTTCCTGAAATTTAGTGGGTGTGGCTTATAGTCCAGCGCGGATAATATATGAAACAATATTTATTTCTTCTGAGACTTGGTGGGTGCGGCCAATAGTCCAATGCGTCTAATATGTGGAACAATTTTTTTTCCCTGAAATGTAGTGGGTGTGTCTTATAGTCCAGTGTGGCTAATACATGGAAAGTATTTTTTTCTTCTGAAATTGATTGGGTGCGGTTTATAGTCCAGCGCGGACAATATATGGAACAATATATATATATATTTTTCTAAAATTTAATGTGTGTGGCTTATAGTCCAGTGCAGCTGATATATGGAAAACATTTTTTTCTTCTGAAATTGATTGGGTGCGGTTTATAGTTCAGTGTGGCTATTATTTCAAACAATATTTTTTTTCCTGAAATTTAGTGGGTGTGGCTTATAGTCCAGTGCGGCTAATATATGGAACAATATTTTTGTCTTCTGGAATTTAGTGGGTGTGGTTTATAATCCAGTGCGGAAAATACATGGAACATTTTTTTTTTCTTTTTCTGAAATGTAGTGGGTGCGTCTTATAGTCCAGTGCGGCTAATACATGGAACAATTTTTTTTTCTTCTGAAATGTAGTGGGTGTGGCTTATAGTCCAGTGTGGCTAATATATGGAACAATATTTTTGTCTTCTGGAATTTAGTGGGTGTGGTTTATAATCCAGTGCGGAAAATACATGGAACATTTTTTTTTTCTTTTTCTGAAATGTAGTGGGTGCGTCTTATAGTCCAGTGCGGCTAATACATGGAACAATTTTTTTTTCTTCTGAAATGTAGTGGGTGTGGCTTATAGTCGGTGCGGCTAATATATTGAAAATATTTTTTTTTTCTTCTAAAATATTCTTGGTGTGGCTTATAGTCCAGTGCAACTAATATATGGAACCATTTTTTTTCTTCTGAAATTGATTGGGTGCGGTTTATAGTCCAGTGCGGCTAATATTTCAAACAATATTTTTTTTTTCTGAAGTTTAGTGGGTGTGGCTTATAGTTCAGCGCGGATAATATATGGAACAATATTTATTTCTTCTGAGACTTGGTGGGTGTGGCCAATAGTCCAGTGCGTCTAATATGTGGAACTTTTTTTGTTTTTTCTGAAATATAGTGGGCGCCTCTTATAGTCCAGTGCGGCTAATACAAGGAAAAAATATTTTTTTCTTCGGAAATTGATTGGGTGCGGTTTTTAGTCCAGCGCGGACAATACATGGAACAATATATATATTTTTTTTCTGAAATTTAATGCGTGTGGCTTATAGTCCAGTGTGGCTAATATATGGAACAATATTTTTGTCTTCTGAAATTTAGTGGGTGTGGTTTATAATCCAGTGCGGAAAATACATGGAACATTTTTTTTTTCTTTTTCTGAAATGTAGTGGGTGCGTCTTATAGTCCAGTGCGGCTAATACATGGAACAATATTTTTTTCTTCTGAAATGTAGTGGGTGTGGCTTATAGTCCAGTGCGGCTAATACATGGAACAATATTTTTTTCTTCTGAAATTGATTGGGTGCTGTTTATAGTCCAGTGCGGCTAATATTTCGAACAATATTTCTTTTCCCTGAAATTTAGTGGGTGTGGCTTATAGTCCAGCGCTGATAATATATGGAACAATATTTATTTCTTCTGAGATTTAGTGGGTATGGTTTATAATCCAGTGCGGAAAATACATGGAACATTTTTTTTTTCTTTTTCTGAAATGTAGTGGGTGCGTCTTATAGTCCAGTGCGGCTAATACATGGAACAATATTTTTTTCTTCTGAAATGTAGTGGGTGTGGCTTATAGTCGGTGCGGCTAATATATGGAAAATATATATTTTTTCTTCTAAAATTTTCTTGGTGTGGCTTATAGTCCAGTGCAGCTGATATATGGAAAATATTTTTTTCTTCTGAAATTGATTGGGTGCGGTTTATAGTCCAGTGCGGCTAATATTTCGAACAATATTTTTTTTCCCTGAAATTTAGTGGGTGTGGCTTATAGTCCAGCGCGGATAATATATGGAACAATATTTATTTCTTCTGAGATTTAGTGGGTGCCCCCAATAGTCCAGTGCGTCTAATATGTGGAACATTTTTTTTTTTTCTGAAATATAGTGGGCGCGTCTTATAGTCCAGTGCGGCTAATACAAGGAAAATATTTTTTTCTTCTGAAATTGATTGGGTGCGGTTTATAGTCCAGCGCAGACAATATATGGAACAATATATATATATATTTTTCTGAAATTTAATGCGTGTGGCTTGTAGTCCAGTGTGGCTAATATATGGAAAAATATTTTTGTCTTCTGGAATTTAGTGGGTGTGGTTTATAATCCAGTGCGGAAAATACATGGAACATTTTTTTTTTCTTTTTCTGAAATGTAGTGGGTGCGTCTTATAGTCCAGTGCGGCTAATACATGGAACAATTTTTTTTTCTTCTGAAATGTAGTGGGTGTGGCTTATAGTCGGTGCGGCTAATATATTGAAAATATTTTTTTTTTCTTCTAAAATATTCTTGGTGTGGCTTATAGTCCAGTGCAACTAATATATGGAACAATTTTTTTTCTTCTGAAATTGATTGGGTGCGGTTTATAGTCCAGTGCGGCTAATATTTCAAACAATATTTTTTTTTTCTGAAGTTTAGTGGGTGTGGCTTATAGTTCAGCGCGGATAATATATGGAACAATATTTATTTCTTCTGAGACTTGGTGGGTGTGGCCAATAGTCCAGTGCGTCTAATATGTGGAACTTTTTTTTTTTTTTCTGAAATATAGTGGGCGCCTCTTATAGTCCAGTGCGGCTAATACAAGGAAAAAATATTTTTTTCTTCGGAAATTGATTGGGTGCGGTTTTTAGTCCAGCGCGGACAATACATGGAACAATATATTTTTTTTTTTTCTGAAATTTAATGCGTGTGGCTTATAGTCCAGTGTGGCTAATATATGGAACAATATTTTTGTCTTCTGAAATTTAGTGGGTGTGGTTTATAATCCAGTGCGGAAAATACATGGAACATTTTTTTTTTCTTTTTCTGAAATGTAGTGGGTGCGTCCTATAGTCCAGTGCGGCTAATACATGGAACAATATTTTTTTCTTCTGAAATGTAGTGGGTGTGGCTTATAGTCCAGTGCGGCTAATACATGGAACAATATTTTTTTCTTCTGAAATGTAGTGGGTGTGGCTTATAGTCGGTGCGGCTAATATATGGAAAATATTTTTTTTTTCTTCTAAAATATTCTTGGTGTGGCTTATAGTCCAGTGCAGCTGATACATGGAAAATATTTTTTTCTTCTGAAATTGATTGGGTGCTGTTTATAGTCCAGTGCGGCTAATATTTCGAACAATATTTCTTTTCCCTGAAATTTAGTGGGTGTGGCTTATAGTCCAGCGCTGATAATATATGGAACAATATTTATTTCTTCTGAGATTTAGTGGGTGCCCCCAATAGTCCAGTGCGGAAAATACATGGAACATTTTTTTTTTCTTTTTCTGAAATGTAGTGGGTGCGTCTTATAGTCCAGTGCGGCTAATACATGGAACAATATTTTTTTCTTCTGAAATGTAGTGGGTGTGGCTTATAGTCGGTGCGGCTAATATATGGAAAATATATATTTTTTCTTCTAAAATTTTCTTGGTGTGGCTTATAGTCCAGTGCAGCTGATATATGGAAAATATTTTTTTCTTCTGAAATTGATTGGGTGCGGTTTATAGTCCAGTGCGGCTAATATTTCGAACAATATTTTTTTTCCCTGAAATTTAGTGGGTGTGGCTTATAGTCCAGCGCGGATAATATATGGAACAATATTTATTTCTTCTGAGATTTAGTGGGTGCCCCCAATAGTCCAGTGCGTCTAATATGTGGAACATTTTTTTTTTTTCTGAAATATAGTGGGCGCGTCTTATAGTCCAGTGCGGTTAATACAAGGAAAATATTTTTTTCTTCTGAAATTGATTGGGTGCGGTTTATAGTCCAGCGCAGACAATATATGGAACAATATATATATATATTTTTCTGAAATTTAATGCGTGTGGCTTGTAGTCCAGTGTGGCTAATATATGGAAAAATATTTTTGTCTTCTGGAATTTAGTGGGTGTGGTTTATAATCCAGTGCGGAAAATACATGGAACATTTTTTTTTTCTTTTTCTGAAATGTAGGGGGTGCGTCTTATAGTCCAGTGCGGCTAATACATGGAACAGTATTTTTTTCTTCTGAAATGTAGTGGGTGTGGCTTATAGTCGGTGCGGCTAATATATGGAAATATTTTTTTTTTCTTCTAAAATATTCTTGGTGTGGCTTATAGTCCAGTGCGGCTAATATATGGAACAATTTTTTTTCTTCTTCTGAAATTGATTGGGTGCGGTTTATAGTCCAGTGCGGCTATTATTTCGAACAATTTTTTTTTTCTGAAATTTTGTGGGTGTGGCTTATAGTCCAGCGCGGACAATATATGGAACAATATTTATTTCTTCTGAGACTTAGTGGGTGCGGCCAATAGTCCAGTGCGTCTAATATGTGGAACAATTTTTTTTCCTGAAATGTAGTGGGTGCGTCTTATAGTCCAGTGCGGCTAATACATGGAAATTATTTTTTCCTTCTGAAATTGATTGGGTGCGGTTTATAGTCCAGCGCGGACAATATATGGAAAAATATTTTTGTCTTCTGGAATTTAGTGGGTGTGGTTTATAATCCAGTGCGGAAAATACATGGAACATTTTTTTTTTCTTTTTCTGAAATGTAGTGGGTGCGTCTTATAGTCCAGTGTGGCTAATGCATGGAACAATATTTTTTTCTTCTGAAATGTAGTGGGTGTGGCTTATAGTCGGTGCGGCTAATATATGGAAAATATATTTTTTTTCTTCTGAAATATTCTTGGTGTGGCTTATAGTCCAGTGCAGCTGATATATGGAACAATATTTTTTTCTTCTGAAATGTATCGGGTGCGTCTTACAGTCCAGTGCGGCTAATATATGGAAAATATATTTTTCTTTAGAAAATTATTATTGGAAAGAGAAACGGCGTGTTGTGCTGCAGGAGCGGCGGCGTGCAGGAGCGGCGGCGTGCAGGAGCGGCGGCGTGCAGGAGCGGCGGCGTTGCGCGCGAGGACGATTAGTCTTTGCGGCCCTGAAGGAATGACTCCCATGCTGAACACGAGCGCGTCTTGTCAAGGTGTCATTAGCACATGAGAAAACAATGGAACGTAAGGGAAATAGCACGACTTGTTACATTAATGGAATTAGCAGCTCTTAGTTAATCATGCATAAATTGGAGCGCACTCCAAGGACGGCGCCTGGAATCAAGGTAGCGATTCTCTTTGGTGTCGCTTCCTCTTAGCGGCCGCCTCATCAGCGGGTCGCCCTCGTTAGCGGCTTACACGTGTTTTAACTCCTCGCCTCGCACTGCGTACACGGCGGCCCGCTTCATTAGGTACATCTGCAGGCTCTAATAACAAAAGTGAGATAATACTGCCGTCTTCCGTGACCGTTCTTGGGCCCCTGGAGGGCCCCCCCCCCCCACAAAAAAATACTGTTTTTCTGGGCTGTATGAGCAGTATCCAGTTGCAATACATGTTCGCACTACTTGTGGCAGTAATGACAACATCAAAAAACAACAACACTGCAGCTTAAATCAGAGAAAAGTGTCTCCAGCGCAAAAAATATGACAACATTAGTGAACCTGTGTTTTCATTTGCACTTTAATTTGAGCAACGATTTAGTTAAGAAACATATTCACTTTTAATTGTGTTTATTTCAGCACAACAATTGTATGTACAAATATTTTCGCCAGTTATTTATGAGCCCCTGCTTATTCAACGTATTTGATAAGTATTTGTTCGTCTAAACAGCCATGCTTTCATATCTTTCCACAAGGTGTATCTGTTCAATTGGAAGTAGGTAAGATATAATTAATGAATATGATTGAAATCTGAAGTCAGATTACTAATTCCATGTAGCTGAGATAGTTACCAGCGCCCCCTGCGACCCCAAAGGGAATACGTGGTAGAAAATGGATGGATGGATATATATACATTTATATATACATATATGAATACATATTAATATAATAATATAATGGATATTTAATTAGGGCTTCACGGTGGAAGAGGGGTTAGTGCGTCTGCCTCACAATACGAAGGTCCTGAGTAGTCCTGGGTTCAATCCCGGGCCTCGGTATGTAGAGTTTGCATGTTCTCCCCGTGAATGCGTGGGTTCCCTCCGAGTACTTCGGCTTCCTCCCACCTCCAAAGACATGCACCTGGGGATAGGCCCCTCCCACCTCCAAAGACATGCACCTGGGGATAGGCCCCTCCCACCTCCAAAGACATGCACCTGGGGATAGGCCCCTCCCACCTCCAAAGACATGCACCTGGGGATAGGCCCCTCCCACCTCCAAAGACATGCACCTGGGGATAGGCCCCTCCCACCTCCAAAGACATGCTCCTGGGGATAGGCCCCTCCCACCTCCAAAGACATGCACCTGGGGATAGGCCCCTCCCACCTCCAAAGACATGCACCTGGGGATAGGCCCCTCCCACCTCCAAAAACATGCACCTGGGGATAGGCCCCTCCCACCTCCAAAGACATGCACCTGGGGATAGGCCCCTCCCACCTCCAAAGACATGCACCTGGGGATAGGCCCCTCCCACCTCCAAAGACATGCACCTGGGGATAGGCCCCTCCCACCTCCAAAGACATGCACCTGGGGATAGGTTGATTGGCAACAAAATGGTCCCTAGTGTGTGAATGTTGTCTGTCTATCTGTGTTGGTCCTGTGATGAGGTGGTGACTTGTCCAGGGTGTAGCCCGCCTTCCGCCCCCATTGTAGCTGAGATAGGCACCATTTAAGCGGTAGGAAAATGGATGGATGGATAGATAATTTAATATTAAAAGTATGTGAACGTTCGACTTCTACATTGTTTACTTCCGTGACAACCTCCTTAAAGTTTTTTTAAATAATTTTATTCATCTTTTTTTTTCTTTAAAGTTTTGTAATCAATCATAAAAATCAAGCAGCTAAAATGTGCCAAACACGAATAAGTGTGGCGAAAGTGTTTTGATGTGTTCCCATCATGCTTTGCAATGGATTTAAATGATTGTAATTTATATTTTTCTACTTTGATTGGACATTTTTTTAAATATTATTTACAAAGTTCAATGAGCATATTTGTTGCATTTTTTCCCCCCTGCAACATGACTAGGGAAGGTTGTTTGGTTTGGGTCATATATATCATTTGCTGTACTTCCATAACTTGAAAGTACAATTAATGGTCGGGGTGCTTTCATTGGCCAACAAATGGCGACATAATAGTAGTAATTAAACCCTAGAGTACTTATGATATGGATGCTTCGCTCCTGTTTGGATTGTTTATTAAACTTGTGGCATCTCCTGGGCCAAATAAAGATACTGGCAGGCTGCATTTGGGCTGCGGGGCGCAGTTTGGACACCCCTGTTTTACCTGAACCTGTGCCCGGTAGAACCAGTGGGATTCGGTTGGTGCTAAAACAAACAAAAAAAACAACACATCTTTTGTTTTTGGTGCTAGTTTTGTGGAATCTGCGTAACATGTTTATGTGTGCTTATGGTGATTGAGTTTTTTTTCTCCCCTCCACCTGTGTTCACTTTTTAAGTTGGCAGCGTATTTCTGCTATCAGTGCAGCCGGTGAGTGTGCCACACGCTCACTGGTGAACACTCTCCTGGGTAAATGGCCCCGCCTCTTTCAACACCTTCCACCGTTCAGTTCTGTGGCGCTAAACTGGAGTTGACTCGGTCTTTGGGGCTCCGCCTCCGTGACTTTGTCCCGGCGCAAAGCAAAATAATTTGTTTCTGTTCAATAAAAGATGAAAGAGTACAGAGCATTGTCTACAACCCAGGGCTCTCCGAGGTCTTGTTAATGTTTCAAAAGTGCACATAAGACCGAGCAGCCAGACGATTAATTCCAGAAATACCCACAGGGTACCTGCAGGATTTATACCTTCTGGAACAGCTCGCTAACGAGACTTCTCGGGGGCAGGGCGGGGCGCTGGCGGCCTAAAAGACCTCTAAAGTCAACGCTGCAGACATCTTCACAAAAACAGCAGTTGGATCACATAGCAGAAATCATCACAAAACAACAGCTAGAACACATAACAGACATCTTCACAAAAACAG
>NC_084636.1:36702271-36712271 GCF_033978795.1 Nerophis ophidion | reverse complement strand
CGTCATTGTACGTCATTGTACATCTTTGTACGTCATTGTACATCTTTGTACGTCATTGTACATCATTGTACGTCATTGTATGTCATTGTACATCTTTGTATGTCATTGTACATCATTGTACGTCATTGTACGTCATTGAATGTCACTGTACATCATTGTACGTCATTGTACATCATTTTAAATCATTGTACGTCATTGTATGTCATTGTACATCTTTGTATGTCATTGTACGTCATTGTATGTCATTGAACGTCACTGTACATCATTGTACGTCATTGTACATCATTGTACGTCATTGTACATCATTGTACGTCATTGTATGTCATTGTACATCTTTGTATGTCATTGCACGTCATTGTACATCATTGTACGTTATTCTACATCATTTTACATAATTTTACGTCATTGTTCATCATTGTACGTCATTCTACATAATTGTACATAATTGTACGTCATTTTACATCATTGTACATCATTATACATCATTGTACGTCATTGTATGTCATTGTACGCCATTGTACATCATTGTAAATCATTGTACATCATTGTACATCTTTTTAAGTCATTGTACATCATTCTACATCATTGTACATAATTGGATGTTATTGTACATCATTGTACGTTATTGTACATCATTGTACATCATCTTCCTCCCACATGTCATTTATTCTCCACTCTCACAGGCGTGTCTACTGTAATGATGTACACTCCCCTGCTACTTATTTATTTTACACGTCTGCCATGAATATTTTATCCCGGCCATGAAGCGCTGTTTGCCGGCCCGGATCATTCTCAGACCTCACTTTGCACATCTTGCAGCACATCAATCATTTAGGCCGCGCACATTCTGAGGCGGGACTGTCGGTACGGTGGCTGCGGTCGCGGCGTGCCCGCGGGGTTGATGCCATATGGCCACAAACATGGCCACTTTAACCCATAAACGCTGCCAATGTCCTTTAAACACTATCAACACTTCACTTTATCACAATACTGCTCACATTTGTTTCTTGTTATTGTTACTTTTTTGGCAAACAACTTTTGATGGCCGGAAGCTGACCACCGTATGACAGCCAATATGACCCCGGTTTGTGGATGACTTCTCTAAAACATGAACCTTAGCCATCCATAGCGTTTTTACTTGAATGGATTCTTCATTCATCACTCCAAGAAACGTTTGTAAGTTTTACAATATAACTAAAACTATTCTTACTTACTAAAGTGTCCCATGTGTGATGTCTGTAGGAGTGTTTTCATGCATATTTGTACATGCTATCTCATTGCAATCAAACTAGCCTCGTTAGTATTAGCTGAAATACAAATGCTGATTAAGTTTTTGGCAAACAACATTTGATCCCCAATAACATTTTTAACCGTCTCAAATATGACCCCAGTTTGTGGATGACCTCTCTAAAACATGAACCTTAGCCATCCATAGCGTTTTTACTTGAATGGATTCTTCATTCATCACTCCAAGAAACGTTTGTAAGTTTTACAATATAACTAAAACTATTCTTACTTACTAAAGTGTCCCATGTGTGATGTCTGTAGGAGTGTTTTCATGCATATTTGTACATGCTATCTCATTGCAATCAAACTAGCCTCGTTAGTATTAGCTGAAATACAAATGCTGATTAAGTTTTTGGCAAACAACATTTGATCCCCAATAACATTTTTAACCGTCTCAAATATGACCCCAGTTTGTGGATGACCTCTCTAAAACATGAACCTTAGCCATCCATAGCGTTTTTACTTGAATGGATTCTTCATTCATCACTCCAAGAAACGTTTGTAAGTTTTACAATATAACTAAAACTATTCTTACTTACTAAAGTGTCCCATGTGTGATGTCTGTAGGAGTGTTTTCATGCATATTTGTACATGCTATCTCATTGCAATCAAACTAGCCTCGTTAGTATTAGCTGAAATACAAATGCTGATTAAGTTTTTGGCAAACAACATTTGATCCCCAATAACATTTTTAACCGTCTCAAATATGACCCCAGTTTGTGGATGACCTCTCTAAAACATGGACCTTAGCCATCCATAGCGTTTTTACTCGAATGGATTCTTCATTCATCGCGCCAAACAATGTGTGTAAGTTTTACAATATAACTAAAACTATTTTTACTTACTAATGCGTCCCATGTGTAATGTCTGTTTCTTCTTATTATTACGTTTTTGGCAAACAACTTTTGATCGCCAGTAGCTGACCACAGTATGATGGCGAATAATCCGATAACATTTTTAACCGTCTAATCAAGCTAGCCTTGTTAGCATTAGCTGACATGCTAACACCCTTACGAGTGTCCGTGTTAGTATTATTATTTTTGTGTGGTTTCACTTACACAAATTCCTTAGTAAATTTGCCAAAACATCACCGTGGAGTGTTCCTTCTTATTATTAAGTTTTTGGCAAACAACTTTTGATTGCCAGAAGCTGACCACCATATGACGGCCAATATTCCGATTACATTTTTAACCGTCTGAAATATGACCGAAGTTTGTGGATGACCTCTCTCAAACATTACCTTTAGCCATCCATAGCGTTTCTACTTGAATGAATTACCACGCCACACATGTGTAAGTTTTACAATATAACTAAAACTATTCTTACTTACTAAAGTGTCCCATGTGTGATGTCTGTAGGAGTGTTTTCATGCATATTTGTACATGCTATCTCAATGCAATCAAGCAAACCTTGTTAGCATAAGCTGACATGCTAATGCTGATTAAGTTTTTGGCAAACAACTTTTGATCGCCAGAAGCTGACCACCATATGACGGCCAATAGTCCGATAACATTTTTAACCGCCTGAAATATGACCCCAGTTTGTGGATGACCTCTCTAAAATATTAACCATAGCCATCCATAGCGTTTTTACCCGAATAGATTCTTCAATCATCACGCCAAGCAATGTTTGTAAGTTTTACAATATAACTAAAACTACTCTTACTTACTAAAGTGTCCCATGTGTAACTTCTGTTGGAGTGTTTTCATGCATATTTGCACGAGTTATCGCAATGCAATCAAGCAAACCTTGTTAGCATAAGCTGACATGCTAATGCTGATTAAGTTTTTGGCAAACAACTTTTGATTGCCAGAAGCTGACCACAATTTGACGGCCAATATTCCGATAACGTTTTTAACTGCCTCAATTATGACCCCAGTTTGTTGATAACCTCCCTAAAACATGAACCTTAGCCATCCATAGCGTTACTACTCGAATGGATTCTTCAATCATCACGCCAAGCAAAGTTTGTAAGTTTTACAATATAACTAAAACTATTCTTACTTACTAAAGTGTCCCATGTGTGATGTCAGTAGGAGTGTTTTCATGCATATTTGTACATGCTATCATAATGTAAGGAATTTAGCCTCGTTAGCATCAGCTGACATGCTAATGCTAATAAAATTTTTGGCAAACAACTTTTGATCGCCAGAAGCTGACCACCATATGACGGCCAATAATCCGACAACATTCTGAAATATGACCCCAGTTTGTGGATGACTTCTCTAAAATATTAACCATAGCCATCCATAGCGTTTTTACTCGAATACATTCTTCAATCATCACGCCAAGCAATGTTTGTAAGTTTTACAATATAACTAAAACTATTCTTACTTACTAAAGTGTCCCATGTGTGATGTCTGTAGGAGTGTTTTCATGCATATTTGTACATGCTATCTCAATGCAATCAAGCAAACCTTGTTAGCATAAGCTGACATGCTAATGCTGATTAAGTTTTTGGCAAACAACTTTTGATTGCCAGAAGCTGACCACCATATGACGGCCAATATTCCGATAACGTTTTTAACTGCCTCAAATATGACCCTGGTTTGTTGATAACCTCCCTAAAACATTAACCTTAGCCATCCATAGCGTTACTACTTGAATGGATTCTTCAATCATCACGCCAAGCAACGTTTGCAAGTTTTACAATATAACTAAAACTATTTTTACTTACTAATGCGTCCCATGTGTGATGTCTGTTTCTTCCTATTATTACGTTTTTGGCAAACAACTTTTGATCGCCAGAAGCTGACCACCGTATGATGGCGAATAGTCCGATAACGTTTTTAACCATCTAATCAAGCTAGCCTCGTTAGCATTAGCTGACATGCTAATTACATTACATTCTCTTTGTGCTGTTTCGCTTTCACAAATTCCTCCGTAAATTCGCCAAAATGTCACCGAGGAGTTTTTCTTCCTATTATTACGTTTTTTTGGCCGTCAACTTTTGATCGCCAGAAGCTGACCACCATATTTCGGCCAATATTCCGATAACATTTTTAACCGCCTGAAATATGACCCCAGTTTGTGGATGACTTCTCTAAAATATTAACCATAGCCATCCATAGCGTTTTTACTCGAATACATTCTTCAATCATCACGCCAAGCAACGTTTGTAAGTTTTACAATATAACTAAAACTATTCTTACTTACTAAAGTGTCCCATGTGTGATGTCTGTAGGAGTGTTTTCATGCATATTTGTACATGCTATCTCAATGCAATCAAGCAAACCTTGTTAGCATAAGCTGACATGCTAATGCTGATTAAGTTTTTGGCAAACAACTTTTGATTGGCAGAAGCTGACCACAATTTGACGGCCAATATTCCGATAACATTTTTAACTGCCTCAAATATGACCCCGGTTTGTTGATAACCTCCCTAAAACATTAATATTAGCCATCCATAGCGTTTCTACATGAATGGATTCTTCAATCATCACGCCAGGCAACGTTTGTAAGTTTTACAATATAACTAAAACTATTCTTACTTACTAAAGTGTCCCATGTTTGATGACTGTAGGAGTGTTTTCATGCTTATTTGTCCATGCTATCATAATGTAAGGAAGCTAGCCTCGTTAGCATTAGCTGACATGCTAATGCTAATAAAATTTTTGGCTAACAACTTTTGATCGCCAGAAGCTGACCACCATATGACGGCCAATAATCCGATTACATTCTGAAATATGACCCCAGTTTGTGGATGACTTCTCTAAAATATTAACCATAGCCATCCATAGCGTTTTTACTCGAATACATTCTTCAATCATCACGCCAGGCAACGTTTGTAAGTTTTACAATATAACTAAAACTATTCTTACTTACTAAAGTGTCCCATGTGTGATGTCTGTAGGAGTGTTTTCATGCATATTTGCACGAGTTATCGCAATGCAATCAAGCAAACCTTGTTAGCATAAGCTGACATGCTAATGCTGATTAAGTTTTTGGCAAACAACTTTTGATTGCCAGAAGCTGACCACAATTTGACGGCCAATATTCCGATAACGTTTTTAACTGCCTCAATTATGACCCCGGTTTGTTGATAACCTCCCTAAAACATTAACCATAGCCATCCATAGCGTTACTACTCGAATGGATTCTTCAATCATCACGCCAAGCAACGTTTGCAAGTTTTACAATATAACTAAAACTATTCTTACTTACTAATGCGTCCCATGTGTGATGTCTGTTTCTTCTTCTTGTTACGTTTTTGGCAAACAACTTTTGATCGCCGGAAGCTGACCACCGTATGATGGCGAATAGTCCGATAACATTTTTAACCGTCTAATCAAGCTAGCCTCGTTAGCATTAGCTGACATGCTAATTAAATTACATTCTTTTTGTGTTGTTTCACTTTCACAAATTCCTCCGTAAATTCGCCAAAACGTCACCGAGGAGTTTTTCTTCCTATTATTACGTTTTTTTGGCCGTCAACTTTTGATCGCCAGAAGCTGACCACCATATGACGGCCAATATTCCGATAACATTTTTAACCGCCTGAAATATGACCCCAGTTTGTGGATGACTTCTCTAAAATATTAACCATAGCCATCCATAGCGTTTTTACTCGAATACATTCTTCATTCATCATGCCAAGCAATGTTTGTAAGTTTTACAATATAACTAAAACTATTCTTACTTACTAAAGTGTCCCATGTGTAACGTCTGTTGGAGTGTTTTCATGCATATTTGTACATGCTATCTCAATGCAATCAAGCAAACCTTGTTAGCATAAGCTGACATGCTAATGCTGATTAAATTTTTGGCAAACAACTTTTGATCGCCAGAAGCTGACCACAATTTGACGGCCAATAGTCCGATAACGTTTTTAACAGCCTCAATTATGACCCCGGTTTGTTGATAACCTCCCTAAAACATGAACCTTAGCCATCCATAGCGTTACTACTCGAATGGATTCTTCATTCATCCCTCCAAGCAACGTTTGCAAGTTTTACAATATAACTAAAACTATTCTTACTTACTAATGCGTCCCATGTGTGATGTCTGTTTCTTCTTATTGTTACGTTTTTGGCAAACAACTTTTGATCGCCAGAAGCTGACCACAGTATGATGGCGAATAGTCCGATAACATTTTTAACCATCTAATCAAGCTAGCCTTGTTAGCATTAGCTGACATGCTAATTACATTACATTCTTTTTGTGTTGTTTCACTTTCACAAATTCCTCCTTAAATTCGCCAAAACGTCACCGAGGAGTTTTTCTTCCTATTATTACGTTTTTTGGCCATCAACTTTTGATCGCCAGAAACTGACCACCATATGACGGCCAATAGTCCGATAACATTCTGAAACATGACCCCAGTTTGTGGATGACCTCTCTAAAATATTAACCATTGCCATCCATAGCGTTTTTACTCGAATACATTCTTCATTCATCACGCCAAGCAAAGTTTGCAAGTTTTACAATATAACTAAAACTATTCTTACTTACTAATGCGTCCCATGTGTGATGTCTGTTTCTTCTTATTATTACGTTTTTGGCAAACAACTTTTGATCGCCAGTAGCTGACCACCGTATGATGGCGAATAGTCCGATAACGTTTTTTACCGTCTAATCAAGCTAGCCTCGTTAGCATTAGCTGACATGCTAATCACATTACATTCTTTTTGTGTTGTTTCACTTTCACAAATTCCTCCGTAAATTCGCCAAAACGTCACCGAGGAGTTTTTCTTCCTATTATTACGTTTTTTGGCCATCAACTTTTGATCGCCAGAAGCTGACCACCATATGACGGCCAATAGTCCGATAACGTTTTTAACTGCCTCAAATATGACCCCGGTTTGTTGATAACCTCCCTAAAACATTAGCCTTAGCCATCCATAGCGTTACTACTCGAATGGATTCTTCATTCATCACGCCAAGCAAAGTTTGCAAGTTTTACAATATAACTAAAACTATTCTTACTTACTAATGCGTCCCATGTGTGATGTCTGTTTCTTCTTATTATTACGTTTTTGGCAAACAACTTTTGATCGCCAGTAGCTGACCACCGTATGATGGCGAATAGTCCGATAACGTTTTTTACCGTCTAATCAAGCTAGCCTCGTTAGCATTAGCTGACATGCTAATCACATTACATTCTTTTTGTGTTGTTTCACTTTCACAAATTCCTCCGTAAATTCGCCAAAACGTCACCGAGGAGTTTTTCTTCCTATTATTACGTTTTTTGGCCATCAACTTTTGATCGCCAGAAGCTGACCACCATATGACGGCCAATAGTCCGATAACGTTTTTAACTGCCTCAAATATGACCCCGGTTTGTTGATAACCTCCCTAAAACATTAGCCTTAGCCATCCATAGCGTTACTACTCGAATGGATTCTTCATTCATCACGCCAAGCAAAGTTTGCAAGTTTTACAATATAACTAAAACTATTCTTACTTACTAATGCGTCCCATGTGTGATGTCTGTTTCTTCTTATTATTACGTTTTTGGCAAACAACTTTTGATCGCCAGTAGCTGACCACCGTATGATGGCGAATAGTCCGATAACGTTTTTTACCGTCTAATCAAGCTAGCCTCGTTAGCATTAGCTGACATGCTAATTACATTACATTCTTTTTGTGTTGTTTCACTTTCACAAATTCCTCCGTAAATTCGCCAAAACGTCACCGAGGAGTTTTTCTTCCTATTATTACGTTTTTTGGCCATCAACTTTTGATCGCCAGAAGCTGACCACCATATGACGGCCAATAGTCCGATAACGTTTTTAACTGCCTCAAATATGACCCCGGTTTGTTGATAACCTCCCTAAAACATTAGCCTTAGCCATCCATAGCGTTACTACTCGAATGGATTCTTCATTCATCACGCCAAGCAACGTTTGCAAGTTTTACAATATAACTAAAACTATTCTTACTTACTAATGCGTCCCATGTGTGATGTCTGTTTCTTCTTATTATTACGTTTTTGGCAAACAACTTTTGATCGCCAGAAGCTGACCACAGTATGATGGCGAATAGTCCGATAACATTTTTAACCGTCTAATCAAGCTAGCCTCGTTAGCATTAGCTGACATGCTAATTACATTACATTCTTTTTGTGTTGTTTCACTTTCACAAATTCCTCCGTAAATTCGCCAAAACGTCACCGAGGAGTTTTTCTTCCTATTATTACGTTTTTTGGCCATCAACTTTTGATCGCCAGAAGCTGACCACCATATGACGGCCAATATTCCGATAACATTTTTAACCGCCTGAAATATGACCCCAGTTTGTGGATGACTTCTCTAAAATATTAACCATAGCCATCCATAGTGTTTTTACTCGAATACATTCTTCAATCATCACTCCAAACAATGTTTGTAAGTTTTTCAATATAACTAAAACTATTCTTACTTACTAAAGTGTCCCATGTGTGATGTCTGTTGGAGTGTTTTCAAGCATATTTGCACGAGTTATCGCAATGCAATCAAACAAACCTTGTTAGCATAAGCTGACATGCTAATGCTGATTAAGTTTTGGCAAACAACTTTTGATTGCCAGAAGCTGACCACCATATGACGGCCAATAGTCCGATAACATTTTTAACCGCCTGAAATATGACCCCGGTTTGTGGACGGCTTCTCTAAAATATTAACCATAGCCATCCATAGCGTTTTTACTCGAATAGATTCTTCAATCATCACGCCAAGCAATGTTTGTAAGTTTTACAATATAACTAAAACTATTCTTACTTACTAAAGTGTCCCATGTGTGATGTCTGTAGGAGTGTTTTCATGCATATTTGTACATGCTATCTCAATGCAATCAAGCAAACCTTGTTAGCATAAGCTGACATGCTAATGCTGATTAAGTTTTTGGCAAACAACTTTTGATTGCCAGAAGCTGACCACAATTTGACGGCCAATATTCCGATAACATTTTTAACTGCCTCAATTATGACCCCGGTTTGTGGATAACCTCCCTAAAACATGAACCTTAGCCATCCATTGCGTTTCTACTTGAATACATTCTTCATTCATCACGCCAAGCAATGTTTGTAAGTTTTACAATATAACTACAACTATTCTTACTTACTAAAGTGTCCCATGTGAGATGTCTGTTTCTTCTTATTATTACGTTTTTGGCAAACAACTTTTGATCGCCAGTAGCTGACCACCGTATGATGGCGAATAGTCCGATAACGTTTTTTACCGTCTAATCAAGCTAGCCTCGTTAGCATTAGCTGACATGCTAATTACATTACATTCTTTTTGTGTTGTTTCACTTTCACAAATTCCTCCGTAAATTCGCCAAAACGTCACCGAGGAGTTTTTCTTCCTATTATTACGTTTTTTTGGCCGTCAACTTTTGATCGCCAGAAGCTGACCACCATATGACGGCCAATAGTCCGATAACATTTTTAACCGCCTGAAATATGACCCCAGTTTGTGGACGGCTTCTCTAAAATATTAACCATAGCCATCCATAGCGTTTTTACTCGAATACATTCTTCAATCATCACGCCAAGCAATGTTTGTAAGTTTTACAATATAACTAAAACTATTCTTACTTACTAAAGTGTCCCATGTGTGATGTCTGTAGGAGTGTTTTCATGCATATTTGTACATGCTACCTCAATGCAATCAAGCTAGCCTCGTTAGCATTAGCTGGCATGCTAACATGTTTACATGTGTCTATTTACTCACCATGACATTATTTTTGTATTGTTTCTCAAATATTTTTTTCTTGCGCGAGGGCTGTTTTGATT
>NC_084636.1:36669771-36699771 GCF_033978795.1 Nerophis ophidion | reverse complement strand
GCAAACTCTCCCCCGCCTTCAGTGGCACCGCCCACCCCGCCAATTAGCCAGAGATGCTAACACGTAGCTGCTTCATCACAATCACTTCCTGGCAAGGTTGACAGTCACATGACCACGGAGCTAGCTCGCTGCTAGGCCACGTGGTGTTGGGGGTGATTTAGGCACCGCCCACCTCGCCAATTAGCCAGTGGTGCTAAGTCGTAACTGCTTGACCACAATCACTTCCTGGAACGGTTGTGCTCGCGGATGGCGCTAGCTAGCAACAACATCATCACGTCATGCTAGGCCATGTGGCGTTTGGAATCATTTAAGCACCGCCCACCCAGCCAATTAGCCAGAGGTGCTAACACGTAGCTGCTTCATCAAAATCACTTCCTGGAACGGTTGTGCTCGCGGACGGCGCTAGCTAGCGACGACGTCATCACGTCTTTAGCTACTAGGCCATGTGGCGTTTGGAATCATTTAAGCACAGCCCACCCCGCCAATTAGCCAGTGGTGCTAAATCATAACTGATTCATCACAATCACTTCCTGGAACGGTTGTGCTCGCGGACGGCGCTAGCTAGCAACAACATCATCACGTCATGCTAGGCCATGTGGCGTTTGGAATCATTTAAGCACCGCCCACCCCGCCAATTAGCCATAGGTGCTAACACGTAGCTGCTTCATCAAAATCACTTCCTGGAACGGTTGTGCTCGCGGACGGCGCTAGCTAGCGACGACGTCATCACGTCTTTAGCTACTAAGCCATGTGGCGTTTGGAATCATTTAAGCACCGCCCACCCCGCCAATTAGCCAGTGGTGCTAAATCGTAACTGCTTCATCACAATCACTTCCTGGAACGGTTGCGCTCGCGGACGGCGCTAGCTAGCAACAACGTCATCACCTGTCTAGCTACTAAGCCATGTGGCGTTTGGAATCATTTAAGCACCGCCCACCCCGCCAATTAGCCAGAGGTGCTAACACGTAGCTGCTTCATCACAATCAATTTCCTAGGAAGGCTGACATGACGGTTGTGCTCGCTAACGGAGCTAGCTAGCTACAACGTAATCCCGTGTTTAGCTGCTAAACCATGTAGCGTTTGAGGGTCATTTAAGACAAGCTAGCATACATCATGCTAACCCTATTTTCAACCCTATGGGCTGCTTTGTGTGGCGTTCACTGACACTTCAAAGATCTTTCATTAGCGCAGCAAATTGCTAACACAAAACATCCGCCGGGGGCCGTGAGTTCCCAGAGGGTTTGTAGCGGCTCGTCCCGTTTGGCGGCTCTCAAGCGCGAATCGTGGAGGCGCGGCGACGCCACAACCGTGCGGCGCTTGATGGAGGCGTCGGCTGAGTGGATGCCACCGCCGTTTATTCCCACTTTTTGATAAGTGATGCTGTCACACCTGCGAGAGGCCAGCGTGGCGGCGCTCAACGCACGTATTGGCACGTCGCGCTAATAAACGCCGCGCTAACTGGCGCTGTCATTCTCGCCGGGGAAATGAGAGGTTATGCAAATGAGGGCGTCACATCTTCCGACGTGGGGGGTTAGCAATAGCATGTGTAAAATACCTAATAGAGTTAGCATTTTTAGGTGCCATGGAACCGTGGACCAGGTCTATAGTCTGGGCAGGGTCCTGGAGGGTGCATGGGAGTTTGTCCAACCTTATTGTTGACACAGACTACCTAGCTATTTTTGACAGTTAGCATGTCAAGCTAGGTAACTTACCTGTGTTTCTCGGCAGTGAGTTAGCATGTCAAAACAAGTTAGTGTTTCTGTCTTCAAGTTGTCATATTTGCCAAGTTTTTTCGTAAACAATAATAATGTTTTTTTTGTGTGTGTAGTCAAGCTACGCTATATGCTATCTTACTCCCGATGTAAGCGCTAGCTGACAGGGTTGTCTCATTATTTAAATATGTCACAATTTTGTCTAAAAAACCAAAAGCAAACTTGGTTTTGTTCCCGAAAACAAACGTTACGTCTTGAAAACCAGAGCGCTAAAGTGTAGTAGCAAAGCTAGCTAGAACAATATTCCCATTTTCTTATGTTGTTTAGATTACTGCAATGAATTTAGCATATTTAATAATGAACCTAATCAAGTTAGTATTTGTAGGAGTGTTTAATAAACTTATTGTTGACACAGACTACCTAGCTATTTTTGACAGTTAGCATGTCAAGCTATGTAACATACCTGTGTTTCTTCAGCAGCGAGTTAGCATGTCAAAGCAAGTTGGTGTTTCTATCTTCAAGTTGTCATATTTGCCAAGTTTTTTTTTAAGTAAACAATAATAATATTACATTTTTTTGCGTGTAGTCAAGCTACGCTATATGCTATCTTACTCCCGGATGTAAGCCAGCTGACAAGGTTGTCTTATTCTTTAAAGATGTAACAATTTTGTCTAAAAAAACAAAGGCTAACTTGGTTTTGTTCCCGAAAACAAACGTTACGTCGTGAAAACGAGCGCGATAAATAGTATTAGCAAAGCTAGCCAGAGGAATATTCTTGTTTTCTTATGCTTTTTAAATTACTGCAATGAATTAAATTTAGCATATTTAATAATGAACCTAATCAAGTTAGCATTTGTAGGAGTGTTTAATAAACTTATTGTTGACACAGACTACCTAGCTATTTTTGACAGTTAGCATGTCAAGCTAGGTAACTTATATGTGTTTCTCGGCAGTGAGTTAGCATGTCAAAACAAGTTAGTGTTTCTGTCTTCAAGTTGTCACATTTGCCAAGTTTTTTCGTAAACAATAATAATGTTTTTTTTGTGTGTGTAGTCAAGCTACGCTATGTGCTATCTTACTCCCGGATGTAAGCGCTAGCTGACAGGGTTGTCTCATTATTTAAATATGTCACAATTTTGTCTAAAAAACCAAAAGCAAACTTGGTTTTGTTCCCGAAAACAAACGTTACGTCTTGAAAACCAGAGCGCTAAAGTGTAGTAGCAAAGCTAGCTAGAACAATATTCCCGTTTTCTTATGCTTTTTAAATTACTGCACTGTATTAAATTTAGCATATTTAATAATGAACCTAATCAAGTTAGCATTTGTAGGAGTGTTTAATAAACTTATTGTTGACACAGACTACCTAGCTATTTTTGACAGTTAGCATGTCAAGCTAGGTAACTTACCTGTGTTTCTCGGCAGTGAGTTAGCATGTCAAAGCAAGTTAGTGTTTCTATCTTCAAGTTGTGATATTTGCCAAGTTTTTACGTAAATAATAATAATGTTTTTTTTGTGTGTTTAGTCAAGCTACGCTATATGCTATCTTACTCCCGGATGTAAGAGTTAGCTGACAGGGTTGTCTAATTCTTTAAAGATGTCACAATTTTGTCCAAAAAACCAAAAGCAAACTTGGTTTTGTTCCCGAAAACAAACGTTACGTCTTGAAAACCAGAGCGCTAAAGTGTAGTAGCAAAGCTAGCTAGAACAATATTTCCGTTTTCTTATGTTGTTTAGATTACTGCAATGAATTTAGCATATTTAACCATGAACCTAATCAAGTTAGCATTTGTAGGAATGTTAAGTGTTGACACAGACTACCTAGCTATTTTTGACAGTTAGCATGTCAAGCTATGTAACCTATCTGTGTTTCTTCAGCAGCGAGTTAGCATGTCAAAGCAAGTTGGTGTTTTTATCTTCAAGTTTTGATATTTGCCAAGTTTTTACGTAAAAAATAATAATAATGTTTTTTTTTTTTGCGTGTAGTCAAGCTACGCTATATGCTATCTTACTCCCGGATGTAAGCGCTAGCTGACAAGGTTGTCTCATTCTTTAAAGATGTCACAATTTTGTCTAAAAAACCAAAAGCAAACTTGGTTTTGTTCCCGAAAACAAACGTTACGTCTTGAAAACCAGAGTGCTAAAGTGTAGTAGCAAAGCTAGCTAGAACAATATTCCCGTTTTCTTATGTTGTTTAGATTACTGCAATGAATTTAGCATATTTAACAATGAACCTAATCAAGTTAGCATTTGTAGGAATGTTAAGTGTTGACACAGACTACCTAGCTATTTTTGACAGTTAGCATGTCAAGCTAGGTAACATACCTGTGTTTCTTCAGCAGCGGGTTAGCATGTCAAAGCAAGTTGGTGTTTCTATCTTCAAGTTGTCATATTTGCCAAGTTTTTTTTAAGTAAACAATAATAATATTACATTTTTTTGCGTGTAGTCAAGCTACGCTATATGCTATCTTACTCCCGGATGTAAGCCAGCTGACAAGGTTGTCTCATTCTTTAAAGATGTAACAATTTTGTCTAAAAAAACAAAGGTTAACTTGGTTTTGTTCCCGAAAACAAACGTTACGTCGTGAAAACGAGCGCGATAAATTGTATTAGCAAAGCTAGCCAGAGGAATATTCTTGTTTTCTTATGCGTTTTAAATTACTGCAATGAATTAAATTTAGCATATTTAATAATGAACCTAATCAAGTTAGCATTTGTAGGAGTGTTTAATAAACTTATTGTTGACACAGACTACCTAGCTATTTTTTACAGTTAGCATGTCAAGCTATGTAACATACCTGTGTTTCTTCAGCAGCGAGTTAGCATGTCAAAGCAAGTTAGTGTTTTTATCTTCAAGTTGTGATATTTGCCAAGTTTTTACGTAAAAAATAATAATAATGTTTTTTTTTTGCGTGTAGTCAAGCTACGCTATATGCTATCTTACTCCCGGATGTAAGCGCTAGCTGACAGGGTTGTCTAATTCTTTAAAGATGTCACAATTTTGTCTAAAAAAACAAAAGCAAACTTGGTTTTGTTCCCGAAAACAAACGTTACGTCTTGAAAACCAGAGCGCTAAAGTGTAGTAGCAAAGCTAGCTAGAACAATATTCCCGTTTTCTTATGTTGTTTAGATTACTGCAATGAATTTATCATATTTAACAATGAACCTAATCAAGTTAGCATTTGTAGGAATGTTAAGTGTTGACACAGACTACCTAGCTATTTTTGACAGTTAGCATGTCAAGCTATGTAACCTATCTGTGTTTCTTCAGCAGCGAGTTAGCATGTCAAAGCAAGTTGGTGTTTCTATCTTCAAGTTGTCATATTTGCCAAGTTTTTTTAAGTAAACAATAATAATATTACATTTTTTTGCGTGTAGTCAAGCTACGCTATATGCTATCTTACTCCCGGATGTAAGCCAGCTGACAAGGTTGTCTCATTCTTTAAAGATGTAACAATTTTTTCTAAAAAAACAAAGGCTAACTTGGTTTTGTTCCCGAAAACAAATGTTACGTCGTGAAAACGAGCGCGATAAATTGTATTAGCAAAGCTAGCCAGAGGAATATTCTTGTTTTCTTATGCTTTTTAAATTACTGCATTGAATTACATTTAGCATATTTAATAATGAACCAAATCAAGTTAGCATTTGTAGGAGTGTTTAATAAACGTATTGTTGACACAGACTACCTGGTTATTTTTGACAGTTAGCATGTCAAGCTGGGTAACTTACCTGTGTTTCTTGGGCAGTGAGTTAGCATGTCAAAGCAAGTTAGTGTTTTTATCTTCAAGTTGTGATATTTGCCAAGTTTTTACGTAAAAAATAATAATAATGTTTTTTTTTGCGTGTAGTCAAGCTACGCTATATGCTATCTTACTCCCGGATGTAAGCGCTAGCTGACAGGGTTGTCTCATTCTTTAAAGATGTAACAATTTTGTCTAAAAAAACAAAGGTTAACTTGGTTTTGTTCCCGAAAACAAACGTTACGTCGTGAAAACGAGCGCGATAAATTGTATTAGCAAAGCTAGCCAGAGGAATATTCTTGTTTTCTTATGCGTTTTAAATTACTGCATTGAATTAAATTTAGCATATTTAATAATGAACCTAATCAAGTTAGCATTTGTAGGAGTGTTTAATAAACTTATTGTTGACACAGACTACCTGGCTATTTTTGACAGTTAGCATGTCAAGCTAGGTAACTTACCTGTGTTTCTTGGGCAGTGAGTTAGCATGTCAAAGCAAGTTAGTGTTTTTATCTTCAAGTTGTGATATTTGCCAAGTTTTTACGTAAAAAATAATAATAATGTTTTTTTTTGCGTGTAGTCAAGCTACGCTATATGCTATCTTACTCCCGGATGTAAGCGCTAGCTGACAGGGTTGTCTAATTCTTTAAAGATGTCACAATTTTGTCTAAAAAAACAAAAGCAAACTTGGTTTTGTTCCCGAAAACAAACGTTACGTCTTGAAAACCAGAGCGCTAAAGTGGAGTAGCAAAGCTAGCTAGAACAATATTCCCGTTTTCTTATGTTGTTTAGATTACTGCAATGAATTTATCATATTTAACAATGAACCTAATCAAGTTAGCATTTGTAGGAATGTTAAGTGTTGACACAGACTACCTAGCTATTTTTGACAGTTAGCATGTCAAGCTATGTAACATACCTGTGTTTCTTCAGCAGCGAGTTAGCATGTCAAAGCAAGTTGGTGTTTCTATCTTCAAGTTGTCATATTTGCCAAGTTTTTTTAAGTAAATAATAATAATATTACATTTTTTTGCGTGTAGTCAAGCTACGCTATATGCTATCTTACTCCCGGATGTAAGCGCTAGCTGACAGGGTTGTCTAATTCTTTAAAAATGTCACAATTTTGTCTAAAAAACCAAAAGCAAACTTGGTTTTGTTCCCGAAAACAAACGTTACGTCTTGAAAACCAGAGCGCTAAAGTGTAGTAGCAAAGCTAGCTAGAACAATATTCCCGTTTTCTTATGTTGTTTGGATTACTGCAATGAATTTAGCATATTTAACAATGAACCTAATCAAGTTAGCATTTGTAGGAATGTTAAGTGTTGACAGAGACTACCTAGCTATTTTTGACAGTTAGCATGTCAAGCTAGGTAACTTATATGTGTTTCTTCGGCAGTGAGTTAGCATGTCAAAGCAAGTTGGTGTTTCTATCTTCAAGTTGTCATATTTGCCAAGTTTTTTTAAGTAAACAATAATAATATTAAATTTTTTTGCGTGTAGTCAAGCTACGCTATATGCTATCTTACTCCCGGATGTAAGCGCTAGCTGACAGGGTTGTCTAATTCTTTAAAGTTGTTACAATTTTGTCTAAAAAAACAAAGGCTAACTTGATTTTGTTCCCGAAAACAAACGTTACATCGTGAAAACGAGCGCGATAAATAGTATTAGCAAAGCTAGCCAGAGGAATATTCTTGTTTTCTTATGCGTTTTAAATTACTGCATTGAATTAAATTTAGCATATTTAATAACGAACCTAATCAAGTTAGCATTTGTAGGAGTGTTTAATAAACTTATTGTTGACACAGACTACCTGGCTATTTTTGACAGTTAGCATGTCAAGCTAGGTAACTTACCTGTGTTTCTCGGCAGTGAGTTAGCATGTCAAAACAAGTTAGTGTTTCTGTCTTCAAGTTGTCACATCTGCCAAGTTTTTTCGTAAACAATAATAATGTTTTTTTGTGTGTGTAGTCAAGCTACGCTATATGCTATCTTACTCCCGGATGTAAGCGCTAGCTGACAGGGTTGTCTCATTATTTAAATATGTCACAATTTTGTCTAAAAAAACAAAAGCTAAATTGGTTTTGTTCAAAAAAACAAACATTAAGTCGTGAAAACGAGCGTGCTAAAGTTAAGTAGCAAAGCTAGCTAGAGCAATATTCTCGTTTCCTTATGCTGTTTGGATTACTGCATTGAATTAAATTTAGCATATTTAATAATGAACCTAATCAAGTTAGCATTTGTAGGAGTGGTTATTAAACTTAGTGTTGACACGGACTACCTAGCTATATTTGACAGTTAGCATGTCAAGCTTACCTGTTTTTCTCTGACAGCAAGTTAGCAAATCAAAGCAAGTTGGTGTAGCTATCTTCAAGTTGTCATATTTTCCAAGTTTTATAGAAGACATAAAGATCTTGGTAATTTTTGCGTGTAGCCATTCTACGCTATCTTATTCCTGAATATAAGTGCTAGCTGACAGGGTTGTCTCATTCTTTAAAGATGTCACAATTTTTTCTTTAAAACCAAAAGCAAACCTGGTTTTGTTCCCGAAAACAAACGTTACGTCGTGAAAACGAGAGTGCTAAAGTGTAGTAGCATAGCTAGCTAGTACAATATTCCCGTTTTCTTATGTTGTTAAGATTACTGCACTGAATTACATTTAGCATATTTAATAATGAACCTAATCACTTTAGCATTTGTAGGAATGTTTAGTGTTGACACAGACTACCTAACTATTTTTGACAGTTAGCATGTCAAGCTAGGTAACTTATATGTGTTTCTTCAGCAGTGAGTTAGCATGTCAAAGCAAGTTAGTGTTTCTATCTTCAAGTTGTCATATTTGCCAAGTTTTTTTTAAGTAAACAATAATAATATTTAGTTTTTGTGCGTGTAGTCAAGATACGCTATCTTATTATATGCCTGATGTAAGCTAGCTGACAGGGTTGTCTCATTCTTTAAAGATGTCACAATTTTGTCTAAAAAAAAAAACAAGAGTTAACTTGGTTTTATTCCCAAAAACAAACGTTTCGTCGTGAAAAAGAGAGTGCTAAAGTGTATTAGCAAAGCTAGCTAGAGCAATATTTAAGTTTTTTTTTAATGTTGTTCAGATTATTGCACTGAATTAAATTTAGCATATTTAATAATGAAGCTAATCAAGTTAGCATTTATAGGAGTGTTTATTAAACTTAGTGTTGACACAGACTACCTAGCTATTTTTGACAGTTAGCATGTCAAGCTAGGTAACTTCTATGGGTTTCTTCGGCAGTGAGTTAGCATGTCAAAGCAAGTTAGTGTTTCTATCTTCATGTTGACAAATTTTCCAAGTTTTTTTAGCGGACATAAAGATCTTGGTAATTTTGGCATGCTATCTTACTTACAAGTTATGCTAACTTTGATAGATGTGCTAACTGATTCTTAGTGTCTTTTGGTCAGTTTTTGTAAGACACTAAATATCAGCGAAGAGGACTAGGATTTAGCAACGTCTCTCATGCCAACCCATCGCTAAGCATGCTATATTTATATTTATATTTATTATATATATATTTGCTGGCGTCCATCCGCAGCGTAGATACAACAACATTAGTCACATGTCAGGCGGCGGCTTCTGCACTCGCCAGGCCCAGGTGTCGGCCGTCTTAGATAAGCAGATACTTCAGTGGCCCCCGAGGGCCGCAGAGCATCATTATTTGTTTGCTGGTGGAAAAAAATGCGGCTTGACGGATGAAGTGCGGCCGCTGAGACACGTCGCTGATGCCGCCATAACAAGATCTCAGAAGAGATCAACAACACCCGGGATTTATTGCTTTTCCTGCAGGTGATGATTCTGTTTGGCCAGACCTAAGTCCTGCTGGATTCTCACGTGTGCTACAGTCCCAGACCTAAGTCCTGCTGGATTCTCACGTGTGCTACAGTTCCAGACTTAAGTCCTGCTGGATTCTCACGTGTGCTACAGTTCCAGACCTAAGTCCTGCTGGGATCTCAGATGTGTTACAGTTCCAGACTTAAGTCCTGCTGGATTCTCACGTGTGCTACAGTCCCAGACCTAAGTCCTGCTGGATTCTCACGTGTGTTACAGTTCCAGACCTAAGTCCTGCTGGATTCTCACATGTGCTACAGTTCCAGACCTAAGTCCTGCTGGATTCTCACGTGTGTTACAGTTCCAGACCTAAGTCCTGCTGGATTCTCACGTGTGCTACAGTCCCAGACCTAAATCCTGCTGGATTCTCACGTGTGCTACAGTCCCAGACCTAAGTCCTGCTGGATTCTCAGGTGTGTTACGAGATACTACATATATACTTACATCATGTATATCTGACTTGTTATTATGAATGTTATTAGATACTACATATATACTTACATCATGTATATCCGACATGTTATTATGAATGTTACTAGATACTACATATATACTTATATCATGTATATATTACATGTTATTAAGAATGTTACTAGATACTACATATATACTTACGTCATGAATATCTGACATGTTATTATGAATGTTACTACATACTACATATACTGTATACTTATGTATATTACATGTTATTATGAATGTTACTAGATACTACATATATACTTTCATCATGTATATATAACATGTTATTATGAATGTTACTAGATACTACATATTTACTTACATCATGTATATCCATCCATTTTCTACCGCTTATTCCCTTTTGGGGTCACGGGGGGCGCTGGCGCCTATCTTAGCTACAATCGGGCGGAAGGCGGGGTACACCCTGGACAAGTCGCCACCTCATCGCAGGGCCAACACAGATAGACAGACAACATTCACACACTAGGGACCATTTAGTGTTGCCAATCAACCTATCCCCAGGTGCATGTCTTTGGAGGTGGGAGGGGCCTATCCCCAGGTGCATGTCTTTGGAGGTGGGAGGGGCCTATCCCCAGGTGCATGTCTTTGGAGGTGGGAGGGGCCTATCCCCAGGTGCATGTCTTTGGAAGTGGGAGGAAGCCGGAGTACCCGGAGGGAACCCACGCAGTCACGGGGAGAACATGCAAACTCCACACAGAAAGATCCCGAGCCTGGATTTGAACCCAGGACTGCAGGACCTTCGTATTAGTGAGGCAGACGCACTAACCCCATCATGTATATATTACATGTTATTATGAATGTTACTAGATACTACATATATACTTACATCATGTATATATTACATGTTATTATGAATGTTACTAGATACTACATATATACTTACATCATGTATATATTACATGTTATTATGAATGTTACTAGATACTACATATATACTTACATCATGTATATATTACATGTTATTATGAATGTTACTAGATACTACATATATACTTACATCATGTATATATTACATGTTATTATGAATGTTACTAGATACTACATATATACTTACATCATGTATATATTACATGTTATTATGCATTTTGCACGACACTACATATTAACTTACATCATGTATATCGAACATGTTATTAAAACCATTAATAGATACTATATAATTTCTTACAGTGCGTTTATAAAACATTGATGGAGGTTTTTCAGAGCGCTTCATCACTCCATTGCTAGCTGACTTTTGCTAACCTTTATTTATGATTGAGAATTCACAAAATAGAAAATAATGTGTTCTTGTCTTGCATCATGATTCTTTCTAGAGGTCCAACGTGCAGTTTCCCTTCAAGGGTGAGGGGGGGGGGGGGGGGGGGGGGCTTCAAAATAAAAGTGCGAGTCAAAATAAAAGTGCGAGGCCTCGACTGGTGTGCTGTCATCCACGTTACATCTTCATCGTTTTTAACGCAGCACCTCTAAAGGAGGAGCAGCGCCTGCAATTAGTCACGCTTTGATTTAGGCGACACAATGTGTGTGTGTGTGTGTATTCGTGTGTACTTTGTGTGTGTGCTTTGTGTGTGTACTTTGCTTCCTTTGTGCGAGGATATAAAAGCGGGGGCTCAATCAAAGCGTATTAATAATGAACTGCAATTAGCGAGCTGTGATGATCATAGCATAACTTCAAGACCCCCCCCCCCTTTACACACACACACACACACACACACACACACACACACACACATATTCCGACTCGTAACCACTTCCCCCGTGGCGACAACATGCGGGCGGCGTGAGGGGGGCCAACTAGTGGCGGGAAGGAGCGCTGCAAGGAGACGTAATTAACGTCTCTTCCACTTTCACCCTATTGCATCATCATCGTGCGCTCGGGAGTGTCACCACGGCAACAAACATCCCACAGACCTGGGGGGGGGGGAGTCTACAATTAAAAGTGTTGTTCCGGCGCTAACGAAGTTGTTTTCAGAAGACGTCACATGACCAACACAGGAAGTCACGTACGGAAAAAATCCGATTTAGCTTCCTGACCTTCTCCATGCAAAGCAGACGACAACAACAACAACAACAACAACAACAAACGAGGTCAGCCAACCCAACACTGCCGTGGACAAAAGTATTGGGACACAACAGATGGTCAGCCAAAGTGTTTCCACTGAGGGACACAAAAACATACTGAAAGGCCATTTTGACACATGGAAGTTATGCTATGATCATCACAGCTCGCTAATTGCAGTTCATTATTAATAAGCTTTGATTGAACGCCCGCTTTTATATCCTTGCACAAAGGAAGCAAAGTACACACACAAAGTACACACACACACACACATTGTGCCGCCTAAATCAAAGCGTGACTAATTGCAGGCGCTGCTCCTCCTTTAGAGGTGCTGCGTTAAAAACGATGAAGATGTAACGTGGATGACAGCACACCAGTCGAGGCCTCGCACTTTTATTTTGAAGGCCCCCCCCCCCCACCCTTGAAGGGAAACTGCACGTTGGACCTGTAGAAATAATCATGATGCAAGACAAGAACACGTTGTCTTGTTTTTTGTGAATTCTCAGTTGTAAATAAAGGTTAGCAAGAGTCAGCTAACAATGGAGTGACGAAATGTGCTCAATTCCGCCGATAAAGCGCTCTAAAAAACCTCCATCAATGATTCATACACATGCTGTAAGTATATACAGTGGCCAGAGGTGGGTAGTAATGCGCAACTTGAGTAACTTTTGCAATAAATTGTACTTTTAAGAGTAGTTTTTATGCAACATACCTTTACTTTTACTTGAGTATATTTATAGAGAAGAAACGCTACTTTTACTCCGCTCCATTTATCTACATTCAGCTCGCTACTCGCTACTTTTTTTTAATCGATCTATTAATGTTTGTTTTGGTTTTTCAAAGTAGGATCCACGCAGCGTTTCACCAATCACTGGCAGTTACTGGTGACGTTGGACCAATCAAACAGAGCCAGGCGGTCACATGACCCGACTTAAACAAGTTAAAAAACTTATTCGAGTGTTAGCATTTAGTGGTCAATTGTACAGAATATGTACTGTACTGTGCAATCTAATAATAAACGTTTCAATCAATCAATCAAAGTGTAAAGGAAAAAAGACACTTTTTATTTCAACCGTACTTCCCGTCAGAAGCCTAAAGACTGATCGCACAGTTCCTGTCTTCACAATAAAAGTGCCGCTCCATCGCGCCTGCGCTAACAAAATAAGAGTCTCCGAAAGCCAGCGCAAACAAGCTAGCAAGCTACGGAGTTTGCCGCCAATGTATTTCTTGTAAAGTGTATAAAAACCAATATGGAAGCTGGACAAATAAGATGCCAAAAACCAATGACTTTCATGATGTATTAGACAGAAAGGAGGACTTTTTTCTCCTCCATTTGAAAACGTGGACATCTTGATTCCAATCAATGCAAGTCATCAGAATCAGGTAATACACCAACTTATATTCTTGTCTTTGTGAAAGATAGGAATCTATATGTTAAACATGCATGTATATTCATTAAAACACCTTTAACATGTCAACAAAAACGGCAAAATAAATAAATATAAATTATATACTGTGTATATACAAATGTATGTATGTATATATGTATATGTGTGTGTGATATGTGTGTATGTATATGTATATATGAGGTAGATCACCTCGACTTGGTCATTTATTAAGTAATTGATTAACGTTGAAAAACTTATTGGGGTGTTACCATTTAGTGGTCAATTGTACGGAATATGTACTGTACTGTGCAATCTACTAATAAAAGTATCAATCAATCAATCAATCTAATCAATGAATGCCTACTGAGGCTATGGTGCTGTTAAGTTGTTGTGGCTCATTGTGCCATTTTTTAAATTTTATTTTAATGTACTATTATTTAATATATATTATTGTTTTAGTTGCTTAAGAGATATTCCTGGCTCTGAATTTGTTCATTGCTATTTTTATGTTTTAACACAGAACATCGTAACACCATTAATGAAACAGTTGAAAAATTAAACTCCCTAGCATGAACAACTGAAAAAAACCCAAAAACATTGCAACACAAAAAGGTTGTTGAAGGAAACGTCGCACGGTAACAGGAAATGGCATAAAACAAAACATCGTAAACCAAAAGCGTCGTAACACAAAACCCTGTAGAGCAAAAGCTCTTAAAACCAAAACTTAACATTTTGTTTGGGATGGCTACCTTTCAAAATGTCCTTTGCGTCCACACAACCTTGCTCAATGAAGGCTTTGAGAATTTGGACTTCTTGTAGGTTGCCTACAGCCGCGCTGGCTTTCCAAACGAGGAAGCGCGTGGTCATCACACCCTGATCGACAACTCTTGGCCACGCCAGCGGAAAAGATCCAAATTGCCCTCCTGTAGCGGCGTGACGACGGTCGTTATTCACCTGTCATTCCTGAAGTGGGCTTGATCAAGCGGAAAAGGTGCGGTGACCTTGTTCAAGTGGCGTAGAAGAGCGGGGACCCGGCTCCCAAACCGAGGACGAGTGCACATTTACAGTATAAATTATGTTAAGTACTGTACGCTAATGAAGAAGAAGCGTTTGTGCGTGAGGCGACGGCTGTGAAATATTAATACCTGTATTTTTTTTTTTACAGTCCACATTAGACGAGGGTGAGTAGAAAGGCGTCGCCTCTCGGAGGAGAAGATGGCGCTCTAATTAAACATGCATGGCCGTGTTTCTTTCCGCCGTGTGCCGCCATGCGTGCTCTTGACAGGACGCCAAAACAAGCCCAGGTGGCGCACAAACAACTTGTGAGTACAGGCAGGAACACACAAATTAGCACCTCGGGCGCACGGCTACGCAAACGCCGGGACGGCCGCCAACGAGTCCGGCGTCAGCAAACGGAGGGGGATGGGCGGGGGCGGGGGCGGGGGTGGAGGGAGACATGAGGCGGGCGACAACATGGGACGCCAGTTTCACTCACATTTTGTCACTGGAAACTTGGTGGTCATGTGAGGAACCTTGGTGGTCAAGTGAATAAACTTGGTGGTCATGTGAGGAACCTTGGTGGTCATGTGAATGAACTTGGTGGTCATGTGAGGAACCTTGGTGGTCATGTGAATGAACTTGGTGGTCATGTGAGGAACCTTGGTGGTCAAGTGAATAAACTTGGTGGTCATGTGAATAAACTTGGTGGTCATGTGAATAAACTTGGTGGTCATGTGAGGAACCTTGGTGGTCATGTGAGGAAACTTGGTGATCAAGTGAATAAACTTGGTGGTCATGTGAAGAAACTTGGTGGTCATGTGAGGAACCTTGGTGGTCATGTGAGGAAACTTGGTGGTCAAGTGAATAAACTTGGTGGTCATGTGAGGAAACTTGGTGGTCATGTGAGGAAAGTTGGTGGTCATGTGAATAAACTTGGTGGTCATGTGAGGAAACTTGGTGGTCAAGTGAAGAAAGTTGGTGGTCAAGTGAGGAAACTTGGTGGTCAAGTGAAGAAAGTTGGTGGTCATGTAAGGAAACTTGGTGGTCATGTGAGGAAAGTTGGTGGTCATGTGAATAAACTTGGTGGTCATGTGAATAAACTTGGTGGTCATGTGAGGAAACTTGGTGGTCAAGTGAAGAATGTTGGTGGTCATGTGAGGAAACTTGGTGGTCATGTAAGGAAACTTGGAGGTCAAGTGAAGAAAGTTGGTGGTCATGTGAGGAAACTTGGTGGTCAAGTGAAGAAAGTTGTTGGTCATGTGAATAAACTTGGTGGTCATGTGAGGAAACTTGGTGGTCATGTAAGGAAACTTGGTGGTCATGTGAAGAAAGTTGGAGGTCAAGTGAAGAAAGTTGGTGGTCATGTGAGGAAACTTGGTGGTCAAGTGAAGAAAGTTGGTGGTCATGTGAATAAACTTGGTGGTCATGTGAGGAAACTTGGTGGTCAAGTGAAGAAAGTTGGTGGTCATGTGAGGAAACTTGGTGGTCAAGTGAAGAAAGTTGGTGGTCATGTGAGGAAACTTGGTGGTCAAGTGAAGAAAGTTGTTGGTCATGTGAATAAACTTGGTGGTCATGTGAGGAAACTTGGTGGTCAAGTGAAGAAAGTTGGTGGTCAAGTGAGGAAACTTGGTGGTCAAGTGAAGAAAGTTGGTGGTCATGTGAGGAAACTTGGTGGTCATGTGAGGAAACGGTGGTCATGTGAATAAACTTGGTGGTCATGTGAGGAAACTTGGTGGTCAAGTGAAGAAAGTTGGTGGTCAAGTGAGGAAACTTGGTGGTCATGTGAAGAAAGTTGGTGGTCAAGTAAGGAAACTTGGTGGTCATGTGAATAAACTTGGTGGTCATGTGAGGAAAGTTGGTGGTCAAGTGAAGAAAGTTGGTGGTCATGTGAGGAAACTTGGTGGTCAAGTGAAGAAAGTTGTTGGTCATGTGAATAAACTTGGTGGTCATGTGAGGAAACTTGGTGGTCAAGTGAATAAACTTGGTGGTCATGTGAATAAACTTGGTGGTCATGTGAGGAACCTTGGTGGTCATGTGAATGAACTTGGTGGTCATGTGAGGAACCTTGGTGGTCAAGTGAATAAACTTGGTGGTCATGTGAATAAACTTGGTGGTCATGTGAGGAAACTTGTTGGTCATGTGAATGAACTTGGTGGTCATGTGAAGAAAGTTGTTGGTCATGTGAATAAACTTGGTGGTCATGTGAATAAACTTGGTGGTCATGTGAGGAAACTTGGTTGTCAAGTGAAGAAAGTTGGTGGTCATGTGAGGAAACTTGGTGGTCATGTGAGGAAACTTGGTGGTCAAGTGAAGAAAGTTGGTGGTCAAGTGAGGAAACTTGGTGGTCAAGTGAAGAAAGTTGGTGGTCATGTAAGGAAACTTGGTGGTCATGTGAAGAAAGTTGGAGGTCAAGTGAAGAAAGTTGGTGGTCATGTAAGGAAACTTGGTGGTCATGTGAAGAAAGTTGGAGGTCAAGTGAAGAAAGTTGGTGGTCATGTGAGGAAACTTGGTGGTCATGTGAAGAAAGTTGGAGGTCAAGTGAAGAAAGTTGGTGGTCATGTAAGGAAACTTGGTGGTCATGTGAAGAAAGTTGGAGGTCAAGTGAAGAAAGTTGTTGGTCATGTGAATAAACTTGGTGGTCATGTGAGGAAACTTGGTGGTCATGTGAATAAACTTGGTGGTCATGTGAGGAAACTTGGTGGTCAAGTGAAGAATGTTGGAGGTCAAGTGAAGAAAGTTGGTGGTCATGTAAGGAAACTTGGTGGTCATGTGAAGAAAGTTGGAGGTCAAGTGAAGAAAGTTGGTGGTCATGTGAGGAAACTTGGTGGTCATGTGAAGAAAGTTGGAGGTCAAGTGAAGAAAGTTGGTGGTCATGTAAGGAAACTTGGTGGTCATGTGAAGAAAGTTGGAGGTCAAGTGAAGAAAGTTGTTGGTCATGTGAATAAACTTGGTGGTCATGTGAGGAAACTTGGTGGTCATGTGAGGAAACTTGGTGGTCAAGTGAAGAAAGTTGTTGGTCATGTGAATAAACTTGGTGGTCATGTGAGGAAACTTGGTGGTCAAGTGAAGAAAGTTGTTGGTCATGTGAATAAACTTGGTGGTCATGTGAGGAAACTGGGTGGTCATGTGAGGAAACTTGGTGGTCAAGTGAAGAAAGTTGTTGGTCATGTGAATAAACTTGGTGGTCATGTGAGGAAACTTGGTGGTCAAGTGAAGAAAGTTGTTGGTCATGTGAATAAACTTGGTGGTCATGTGAGGAAACTTGGTGGTCAAGTGAAGAAAGTTGTTGGTCATGTGAATAAACTTGGTGGTCAAGTGAAGAAAGTTGTTGGTCATGTGAATAAACTTGGTGGTCATGTGAGGAAACTTGGTGGTCAAGTGAAGAAAGTTGGTGGTCATGTGAGGAAACTTGGTGGTCAAGTGAAGAAAGTTGTTGGTCATGTGAATAAACTTGGTGGTCATGTGAGGAAACTTGGTGGTCAAGTGAAGAAAGTTGGTGGTCAAGTAAGGAAACTTGGTGGTCATGTGAATAAACTTGGTGGTTATGTGAGAAAACTTTGTGGTCATGTGAGGAAACTTGGTGGTCATGTGAGGAAACTTGGTGGTCAAGTGAAGAAAGTTGGTGGTCATGTGAGGAAACTTGGTGGTCCTGTGAATGAACTTGGTGGTCATGTGAAGAAAGTTGGTGGTCAAGTGAAGAAAGTTGGTGGTCATGTGAGGAAACTTGGTGGTCAAGTGAAGAAAGTTGTTGGTCATGTGAATAAACATGGTGGTCATGTGAGGAAACTTGGTGGTCAAGTGAAGAAAGTTGGTGGTCAAGTAAGGAAACTTGGTGGTCATGTGAAGAAACTTGGTGGTTATGTGAGAAAACTTTGTGGTCATGTGAGGAAACTTGGTGGTCATGTGAGGAAACTTGGTGGTCAAGTGAAGAAAGTTGGTGGTCATGTGAGGAAACTTGGTGGTCAAGTGAAGAAAGTTGGTGGTCAAGTAAGGAAACTTGGTGGTCATGTGAAGAAACTTGGTGGTCATGTGAGGAAACTTTGTGGTCATGTGAGGAAACTTGGTGGTCATGTGAGGAAACTTGGTGGTCAAGTGAAGAAAGTTGGTGGTCATGTGAGGAAACTTGGTGGTCATGTGAAGAAAGTTGGTGGTCAAGTGAAGAAAGTTGGTGGTCATGTGAGGAAACTTGGTGGTCAAGTGAAGAAAGTTGTTGGTCAAGTGAGGAAACTTGGTGGTCCTGTGAATGAACTTGGTGGTCATGAGAAGAAAGTTGGTGGTCAAGTGAAGAAAGTTGGTCGTCATGTGAGGAAACTTGGTGGTCATGTGAATAAACTTGGTGGTCATGTGAGGAAACTTGGTGGTCAAGTGAAGAAAGTTGGTGGTCATGTGAGGAAAATTGGTGGTCATGTGAGGAAACTTGGTGGTCATGTGAATAAACTTGGTGGTCATGTGAGGAAACTTGGTGGTCAAGTGAAGAAAGTTGGTGGTCAAGTGAGGAAACTTGGTGGTCATGTGAGGAAACTTGGTGGTCAAGTGAAGAAAGTTGGTGGTCAAGTAAGGAAACTTGGTGGTCATGTGAATAAACTTGGTGGTCAAGTGAGGAAAGTTTGTGGTCATGTGAATAAACTTGGTGGTCATGTGAAGAAAGTTGGTGGTCATGTGAATAAACTTGGTGGTCATGTGAGGAAAGTTGGTGGTCATGTGAATAAACTTGGTGGTCATGTGAGGAAACTTGGTGGTCATGTGAATAAACTTGGTGGTCATGTGAATAAACTTGGTGGTCATGTGAATAAACTTGGTGGTCATGTGAATAAACTTGGAGGTCATGTGAGGAAACTTGGTGGTCATGTGAATAAACTTGGTGATCATGTGAATAAACTTGGTGGTCATGTGAGGAAACTTGGTGGTCATGTGAATAAACTTGGTAGTCATGTGAATAAACTTGGTGGTCATGTGAATAAACTTGGTGGTCATGTGAGGAAAGTTGGTGGTCATGTGAATAAACTTGGTGGTCATGTGAGGAAACTTGGTGGTCATGTGAGGAAACTTGGTGGTCATGTGAATAAACTTGGTGGTCATGTGAGGAAACTTGGTGGTCACGTGAATAAACTTGGTGGTCATGTGAGGAAACTTGGTGGTCAAGTGAAGAAAGTTGGTGGTCAAGTGAGGAAACTTGGTGGTCAAGTGAAGAAAGTTGGTGGTCAAGTGAGGAAACTTGGTGGTCATGTGAGGAAACTTGGTGGTCATGTGAATAAACTTGGTGGTCATGTGAGGAAACTTGGTGGTCATGTGAGGAAAGTTGGTGGTCATGTGAGGAAACTTGGTGGTCATGTGAATAAACTTGGTGGTCATGTGAGGAAACTTGGTGGTCATGTGAGGAAAGTTGGTGGTCATGTGAATAAACTTGGTGGTCATGTGAGGAAACTTGGTGGTCATGTGAATAAACTTGGTGGTCATGTGAGGAAACTTGGTGGTCATGTGAGGAAAGTTGGTGGTCATGTGAGGAAAGTTGGTGCACATGTGAATAAACTTGGTGGTCATGTGAATAAACTTGGTGGTCAAGTGAAGAAAGTTGGTGGTCATGTGGATGCTAAAGTGAAGGTGGTGAACACAGGAAATTGAGGTGGTTGTTTTAAGGACACGCCAGGGACAAACAGGAAGTGTGCTGCTGGGTTGCCAGGTGTGAGTAATTGATGGAAGAAGAAAGTCTTTGGTGATTTGAAGGCTGCCAGAAGCCCGGGAAGAAAAACAACAACAACAACAACAACAACGAGGACGACGACAGATGGACGCTTGGGTCCTCTCATGGATTGGGGGTGGGGGGGGGGGGGGGGGGTGGACATAAAAAGGAGGAGAAGAAGAAGTTCTTCTGACATCTTCTTAGCGCTCGCCTCCTGACACTGTCAGCCTCCTGAAGATGAACGGCCTCGGTGAGGAGGTCGGGAAATTACTCCCACTGCAGCCGCCTTTCTTATCTCCTCCTCCCCTCACCCTCCTCATCCCCCCGTCCCCCGTCAGGTCACATGATCCCCCCCCCCCCCCCTCCTAACCTGGTGTGTGCAGGTGAGCACAGAGCAGACACAAGTCGTGCTAACCAAGCAGCTCCTAATTGGAGTGAGAAGAAGTCAGGGCTTTAAAAGAGTCCTCTGAGTGCGACTAGTCGGGTCTGAGGAAGCCTGACTGTGACTTGTGCTGCTCCCCACATCTTTACCCCACATCTTTACCCCAGGTCTTTACCCCACATCTTTACCCCAGGTCTGTACCCCACGTCTTCTTCCTAGGTCTTTACCCCAGGTCTTTACCCCGCATATTTACCCCATGCCTTTACCCCGCGTCGTCCTCAAAGTGGGACAAACCAACACGTCCTAAATAATTGGTTGCCGTTTCGCAGCGACAACTTATCCAACATTCATGCGGTCCTTTGATGCTTTTATCACCTCACATTCGCCCAGCCGAGCGTGCGGCCGCCTCCGCAACATCCCCCCCAAGCAAAAACACGTCTGACGAGGCCCCCCAAAGTAAAACACGCCCGCCGCTCTTAGCCGCCTCGCGGCTCGGCTTTTAGCGATTAGCAGCAGACAAATGTCTCGGCCACAGCTTCTGTTTGAAAATGTCATAAAAATCCCGTCAGAGCCCTCAAAATATTATTTTAATCAGAAATACTATTTTTATCAGACATTATGAAGTGTGTAGCAGTCAAATGGTAGCAATGCTAACAAATCCGCTATCTGCTAACATAGGTAGTTACTACGTGTAATAATGAAGTTAATAAACACCAATTAAGAAGATCTAAACGTTAATAAGGTGTGCATTGCTATCAATAATTATCTTGGAGTCGCAATGTTTGATGAACTGTAAATTAACACAATGCTAACTCGTATTTGGTCTTGTTTGTCTTTTTAAATGCTAAACGCGACAACACTTAAAATATGACTCGTTCGACATTCGTGATGATTACCAGGAGCACAAAACGACAACAAAAATAGGGTAATTTTATTTAGCTTCCTGCAAACCTGTCCTTTATTAGCCCTTTTAGCATGCCTGTTTTTAGCGTTGGACGGCTAACACATGTTTTGGCCCAGTTTTGTTAGAAAAAGTAAAAATATTTCAGTGTGTCGTTGTTAAAAAGCTGCAAAATGACTATTTTAATCCAAAACAAACAATTTGATGTCACATCAGAGTGTAGCAGCAATGCTAACAAACTTGCTAACTTTTGTATTTAGTCAACGTTACAATTTAGTCAGTACACAGACCACTAATTAAATACAGTAAACATTTCAGAAAAACTAGGTAGTTGCTAATTATTTCATAATGTAATCATATTTCTGTGTGCTAAAGTGAATTAGCGAGCCATTAGCGTTTTAGCATTAGCCTAGCCTTGTGCACATGACTGAGGCATGCTTCGGGGAGGCGGCGTACAACTAAGTAGTTGCTAATTATTTCATAACGTCATCATATTTGTGTGTGCTAAAGTAAATTAGTGAGCTAAATTTAATTATATGCACATTTGATTGATTAAAAAACTAAAACAAATTTATATATTTCTTCATTGGAGCGCATAGCCGCTAACTATAGGAGCATTTCAAAAGCTAAAAGATGCTAACAGTGACATTTATTGAGGGTGAACTCGGAGGTTGCTAATTATTTCATAATGTTATCATATTTGTGTGTGCTAAAGTGAACTAGTGAGCTAAATTGAACTTTATGTACATTTGATTTGTTAAAAAAACCCAAAAAAAATTATATATTTCTTCATTGGAGCACTTAGCCACTAACATCCATCCATCCATTTTCTACTGCTTATTCGCTCTTGGGGTCGCGGGGGGCACTGGCACCTATCTCAGCTACAATCGGGGGGAAGGCGGGGTACACCCTGGACAAGTCGCAGTAGCCACTAACATAATGAACATTTCAGAAGCTAAAAGATGCTTACAGTGACATTTATTGACGGCAAACTACGTAGTTGCTAATTATTTCATAATGTCATCATATTTCTGTGTACTAAAGTGAATTAGCGAGCCGTTTGCATGTTAGCATCAATCTAGCCTAGCGCACCAGGCCGCGACATGACCGAAGCCGTCTTCAGGGAAATGGCGTACAACTAAATAGTTGCTAATTATTTCATAATGTCATCATATTTTTGCGTGCTAATGTAAGTAATGAGCTAAATTGCACTATATGTACATTTGATTGGTTACAAAACTAAAAAAAAATATTTATTTCTTCATTTGAGCGCTTAGCCGCTAACTGTATGAACATTTCAGAAGCTAAAAGATGCTAACAGTAACATTTATTGAAGAAAAACTATGTAGTTACTAATTATTTCATAATGTAATCATATTTGTGTGTGCTAAAGTAAATACATGTGCTAGATTTAATAATATGCATATTTGATTGGTTAAAAAACCCCCAAAAATACATACAGTATATTTCTTCATTGGAGCGCTTAGCTATATGAACTATATGAACATATCAGACGCTAAAAGATGCTAACAGTGACAATTATTGAAGGCAAACTAGGTAGTTACTGATTATTTCATAGCGTTATCATATTTCTTTGTGTTCTACAGTAAATAAGTGAGCTAAATTTAACTATATGCACATTTGATTGGTAAAAAACAAAAACAAATATATGTTTTCATTGGAGCGCATAGCTGCTAATATATGAACTTTTCAGAAGCCCTAAATGTGCTAGCAGTGACATTTATTGAAGGCAAACTAGGTAGTTGCTAATTATTTCATAATGTTATCATATTGTTGCATTTTCAAGTGAAATAACGAGCCGTTAGCGTGCTAGCATCAGACTAGCCTCGCGCACAAGGCCGCGACATGACCGAAGCCGTCTTCAGGGAGATGGCGTACAACTAAATAGTTGCTAATTATTTCATAATGTCATCATATTTTTGCGTGCTAATGTAAGTAATGAGCTAAATTGCACTATATGTACATTTGATTGGTTACAAAACTAAAAAAAAATATTTATTTCTTCATTTGAGCGCTTAGCCGCTAACTGTATGAACATTTCAGAAGCTAAAAGATGCTAACAGTGACATTTATTGAAGACAAACGAGGTAGTTGCTAATTATTTCATAATTGTATCATATTTCTGCGTGTTAAATTAAATCTGTAAGCTAAATTGAACTATATCCACATTTGATTGGTTAAAAAATATATAAATATTTCTTCATTTGAGCGCTTAGCCGCTAACTATTTGAGCATCTCAGAAGCTAAAAGATGATAGTAGTGACATTTATTGAAGGCAAACTAGGTAGTTGCTAATTATTTCATAATGTTATCATATTGTCGCGTGTTGAAGTGAACTAGCGAGCCGTTAGCGTGTTAGCATCAGACTAGCCTCGCGCACAGGGCCGCGACATGACTGAGGCCGTCTTCGGGGAGGCGGCGTACAACTAAGTAGTTGCTAATTATTTTATAATGTCATCATATTTTTGCGTGCTAAAGTAAATTAGTGAGCTAAATTGAACAAGATGTACGTTTGATTGGTTACAAAACTAAAAAAATGAGTTTATTTCTTCATTTGAGCGCTTAGCCCCAAACTGTATGAACATTTCAGAAGCTAAAAGATGCTAACAGTGACATTTATTGAAGACAAACGAGGTAGTTGCTAATCATTTCATAATTGTATCATATTTCTACGTGTTAAATTAAATCTGTAAGCTAAATTGAACTATATCCACATTTGATTGGTTAAAAAATATATAAATATTTCTTCATTTGAGCGCTTAGCCGCTAACTATTTGAGCATCTCAGAAGCTAAAAGATGATAGTAGTGACATTTATTGAAGGCAAACTAGGTAGTTGCTAATTATTTCATAATGTTATCATATTGTCGCGTGTTGAAGTGAACTACAGAGCCGTTAGCATGTTAGCATCAGACTAGCCTCGCGCACAGGGCCGCGACATGACTGAGGCCGTCTTCGGGGAGGCGGCGTACAACTAAGTAGTTGCTAATTATTTTATAATGTCATCATATTTTTGTGTGTTAAAGTAAATTAGTGAGCTAAATTGAACTAGATGTACGTTTGATTGGTTACAAAACTAAAAAAATGAGTTTATTTCTTCATTTGAGCACTTAGCCCCAAACTGTATGAACATTTCAGAAGCTAAAAGATGCTAACGGTGACATTTATTGAAGACAAACGAGGTAGTTGCTAATTATTTCATAATTGTATCATATTTCTGCGTGTTAAATTAAATCTGTAAGCTAAATTGAACTATATCCACATTTGATTGGTTAAAAAATATTTAAATATTTCTTCTTTTGAGCGCTTAGCCGCTAACTATTTGAGCATTTCAGAAGCTAAAAGATGATAGTAGTGACATTTATTGAAGGCAAACTAGGTAGTTGCTAATTATTTCATAATGTTATCATATTGTTGTGTGTTCAAGGGAAATAACGAGCCGTTAGCGTGCTAGCATCAGACTAGCCTAGCGCACCAGGCCGCGACATGACTGAGGCCGTCTTCAGGGAGGCGGCGTACAACTAAGTAGTTGCTAATTATTTTATAATGTCATATTTTTGCGTGCTAATGTAAGTAATGAGCTAAATTGCACTATATGTACATTTGATTGGTTACAAAACTAAAAAAAAATATTTATTTCTTCATTTGAGCGCTTAGCCCCAAACTGTATGAACATTTCAGAAGCTAAAAGATGCTAACGGTGACATTTATTGAAGACAAACAAGGTAGTTGCTAATTATTTCATAATTGTATCATATTTCTGCGTGTTAAATTAAATCTGTAAGCTAAATTGAACTATATGCACATTTGATTGGTTAAAAAAATAAAAAAATATTTCTTCATTTGAGCATTTCAGAAGCTAAAAGATGATAGTAGTGACATCTATTGAAGGCAAACTAGGAAGTTGCTAATTATTTCATAATGTTATCATATTGTCGCATGTTCAAGTGAACTAGCGAGCCATTAGCGTGTTAGCATCAGCCTAACCTCGCGCACAGGGCCGCGACATGACTGAGGCCGTCTTCGGGGAGGCGGTGTACAACTAAATAGTTGCTAATTATTTCATAATGTCATATTTTTGCATGCTAATGTAAGTAATGAGCTAAATTGCACTATATGTACATTTGATTGGTTACAAAACTAAAAAAAAATATTTATTTCTTCATTTGAGCGCTTAGCCCCAAACTGTATGAACATTTCAGAAGCTAAAAGATGCTAACGGTGACATTTATTGAAGACAAACAAGGTAGTTGCTAATTATTTCATAATTGTATCATATTTCTGCGTGTTATATTAAATCTGTAAGCTAAATTGAACTTTATCCACATTTGATTGGTTAAAAAATATATAAATATTTCTTCATTTGAGCGCTTAGCCGCTAACTATTTGAGCATTTCAGAAGCTAAAAGATGATAGTAGTGACATTTATTGAAGGCAAACTAGGTAGTTGCTAATTATTTCATAATGTTATCATATTGTCGCGTGTTGAAGTGAACTAGCGAGCCGTTAGCGTGTTAGCATCAGACTAGTGGAGCGCACTGGACGGCGACATGACTGAGGCCGTCTTCGGGGAGGCGGCGTACAACTAAGTAGTTGCTAATTATTTCACAACGTCATCATATTTTTGTGGGCTAAAGTAAATTAGTGAGCTAAATTGAACTAGATGTACATTGGTTACAAAACTAAAAAAAATAATTTATTTTTTCATTAGAGCGCTTAGCCGCTAACTGTATGAAACATTCAGAAGCTAAAAGATGCTAACAGTGACATTTATTGAAGACAAACAATGTAGTTACTAATTATTTCATAATGTCATCATATTTGTGTGTGCTAAAGTAAATAAGTTTGCTACATTTAATTATATGCACATTTGATAGGTTAAAAAAGTAAAAAATAAATATACAGTATATTTCTTCATTGGAGTGCTTAGCCGCTAACTATATGAACATATCAGACGCTAAAAGGTGCTAACAGTGACAATTATCGAAGGCAAACTAGGTGGTTGCTGATTATTTCATAATGTTATCATATTTCTTTGTGTGCTACAGTAAATAAGTGAGCTAAGTTGAACTATATCCACATTTGATTGGTTAAAAAATATATAAATATTTCTTCTTTGGAGCGCTTAGCCGCTAACTATTTGAGCATTTCAGAAGCTAAAAGATGATAGTAGTGACATGTATTGAAGGCAAACTAGGTAGTTGCTAATTATTTCATAATGTTATCATATTGTCGCGTGTTCAAGTGAACTAGCGAGCCGTTAGCGTGTTAGCATCAGCCTAGCCGAGCGCACCGGGCAGCGACATGACGTCTTCGGGGAGGCGGCGTACAACTAAGTAGTTGCTAATTATTTTATGTCATCATATTTTTGCGTGCTACAGTAAATTAGTGAGCTAGATTGAACTAGATGTAGGTTTGATTGGTTACAAAACTAAAAAAATGAATTTATTTCTTCATTTGAGCACTTAGCCCCAAACTGTATGAACATTTCAGAAGCTAAAAGATGCTAACGGTGACATTTATTGAAGACAAACGAGGTAGTTGCTAATTATTTCATAATTGTATCATATTTCTGCGTGTTAAATTAAATCTGTAAGCTAAATTGAACTATATCCACATTTGATTGGTTAGAAAATATATAAATATTTCTTCTTTTGAGCGTTTAGTTGCTAACTATTTGAGCATTTCAGAAGCTAAAAGATGATAGTAGTGACATTTATTGAAGGCAAACTAGGAAGTTGCTAATTATTTCATAATGTTATCATATTGTCGCGTGTTCAAGTGAAGTAGCGAGCCGTTAGCGTGTTAGCATCAGACTAACCTCGCGCACAGGGCCGCGACATGACTGAGGCCGTCTTCGGGGAGGCGGCGTACAACTAAGTAGTTGCTAATTATTTTATAATGTCATATTTTTGCGTGCTAATGTAAGTAATGAGCTAAATTGCACTATATGTACATTTGATTGGTTACAAAACTAAAAAAAAAAATTTATTTCTTCATTTGAGCGCTTAGCCCCAAACTGTATGAACATTTCAGAAGCTAAAAGATGCTAACGGTGACATTTATTGAAGACAAACAAGGTAGTTGCTAATTATTTCATAATTGTATCATATTTCTGCGTGTTAAATTAAATCTGTAAGCTAAATTGAACTATATCCACATTTGATTGGTTAAAAAAATAAAAAAATATTTCTTCATTTGAGTGCTTAGCCGCTAACCATTTGAGCATTTCAGAAGCTAAAAGATGATAGTAGTGACATTTATTGAAGGCAAACTAGGTAGTTGCTAATTATTTCATAATTGTATCATATTTCTGCGTGTTATATTAAATCTGTAAGCTAAATTGAACTATATCCACATTTGATTGGTTAAAAAATATATAAATATTTCTTCATTTGAGCGCTTAGCCGCTAACTATTTGAGCATTTCAGAAGCTAAAAGATGATAGTAGTGACATTTATTGAAGGCAAACTAGGTAGTTGCTAATTATATCATAATGTTATCATATTGTCGCGTGTTGAAGTGAACTAGCGAGCCGTTAGCGTGTTAGCATCAGACTAGTGGAGCGCACTGGACGGCGACATGACTGAGGCCGTCTTCGGGGAGGCGGCGTACAACTAAGTAGTTGCTAATTATTTCACAACGTCATCATATTTTTGTGGGCTAAAGTAAATTAGTGAGCTAAATTGAACTATATATACATTGGTTACAAAACTAAAAAAAATAATTTATTTTTTCATTAGAGCGCTTAGCCGCTAACTGTATGAAACATTCAGAAGCTAAAAGATGCTAACAGTGACATTTATTGAAGACAAACAATGTAGTTACTAATTATTTCATAATGTCATCATATTTGTGTGTGCTAAAGTAAATAAGTTTGCTACATTTAATTATATGCACATTTGATAGGTTAAAAAAGTAAAAAATAAATATACAGTATATTTCTTCATTGGAGCGCTTAGCTGAACATATCAGAAGCTAAAAGGTGCTAACAGTGACAATTATCGAAGGCAAACTAGGTGGTTGCTGATTATTTCATAATGTTATCATATTTCTTTGTGTGCTAAAGTAAATTAGTGAGCTAAGTTGAACTATATGCACATTTGATTGGTAAAAAATGAAAACAAAGAAATATGTTTTTTCATTGAGCGCATAGCTGCTAATATATGAGCATTTCAGAAGCTAAAAGATGATAGTAGTGACATTTATTGAAGGCAAACTAGGTAGTTGCTAATTATTTCATGATGTTATCATATTGTCGCGTGTTGAAGTGAACTAGCGAGCCGTTAGCGTGTTAGCATCAGCCTAGCCGAGCGCACCGGGCAGCGACATGACGTCTTCGGGGGCGGCGGCGTAACACGTGCTAATGCTAATCAGGAGCTGCTCCCTGCCATGTAGCGGCAGCGGAACACGGGGCCGGCTGGGCGGCGGCTACATTAGCGGGCGCTGTTCTCCGGCGCGGGACACAGTTTGTCTTACGGCGTTGTGGCGAGAGGAGGACGGGCCTGTCAGGGCGCGTTAGGGAGGTCATGCTGTAATGTGAGTATGGAAAGGAGGCGAGCGGGGGAGGGGAGAGGCTTTTTAAAGAGACATTAGCTACTGTATCTTTTAGCAAAGTGCCTCCAGGACAAAGGATTTCTTTTCTTTGGAACCCCCGCCCCCCGTTTAGAAAGGAGTGGTCAGAGTGGGATGACTTCCCTGACAATAAGGCCTAAATAATGCAGAGCGTGTGTTTGAGTTTGGTATCTCTTCCATTAAGTGGGATTAAGATTTCATCGCCGCACGGCGCAGGATGCTAGCAATATCGCCATGAAATTTTCATCAGCCTTTCTTCTGTACGACATTCCTGCCGGGACGTCCGCCTCAATATTTCATGGCCAAGTCGGCCGTGAGACGGCGCTTGCCGAGATTTAACCACGCCGGCGTTTTAGCCTGGCGCCTCGTCGCCCGTCACCGCCGTCGCAGACGTCCCGTAGGTGTCGCTGCTCGGCGTTTGTACGTTTTGTTTGCCGGCCATGTGACATTCCGCTACATCACCTTATTTAACCTGTGAAAAGGAGCAAGCTCATTTATTATTATCATCGTCGTTATTATTTATTGTATTCATTTTGTTATTTATCTTTTATCAGATACAAACTACATTTAAATAAAAAAAACCATCCATGCATCCATCTTCTTTAATATTATTATTATTTTTACTTATTATACTGATGCATTACAACTTTCTTTATAGATACAAAATGTAATAAAAAATGTATTTTATTTAGTATTATCATTATTACATATTATATACATGTTTTATTAGAGACAAAGTAAATAGATAAAATAAAAAAAATTATAATTGTCATTATTTTTTTATTTTTTTATTCGATTCAAACTAAATGATATAAAAATATCCATCCATCCTTACATCGTCTTTATTATTATTATTATTATTATTATTATTATTAAATAAAAGATAATTGCGCTTTTCTACCTTCAAGGTACTCAAACTGCTTAGACACTACTTCCACATTCACACACTGATGGAGGGAGCTGCCATGCAAGGCGCTAACCAGCACCCATCAGGAGCAAGGGTGAAGTGTCTTGCTCAGGACACAACGGACGTGACGAGGTTGGTACTAGGTGGGGATTGAACCAGGGACCCTCGGGTTGCGCACGGCCACTCTTCCACTGCGCCACGCCGTCCCTATTATTATCACAATTATTATTATTATTATTATTAATATTATTATTTATAATATTATTTATATTATTATTAATGCGATGAGTGAGCGACTTGTCCAGGG